>NC_137933.1:6659917-6684917 GCF_963969265.1 Rhamphochromis sp. 'chilingali'
ACATTTGCTTAGTGTTGTTGTTGTTGTTGTCGTCAGTGAAAATATCAGTAACAATACAGTTCTGTTAAAACAATTGTGGTTTGGCCTAGGCCCCTGCATTAAATGTGCATCGGCAGTAAGTAATTTCTTTATTTCTGTGTAATGTCACACTGATGTTGTTGCTTATAAATACCAAGTTTTGTAGTTGAGCACCCTGGAGGCGAGGAACCTGCCCATGTTTTGTAACAGTGAAGGTGCTATGGTCTAATTCCCCTCATATTTTGATTACTTAAGAATTTTTCTTGTGTACACATTACATTGATATTCAGATCTATACTTTATTGACCCCACAAGGAAAATGACTGTTGAATAAAAATAAATAAAAATAGTACAGTCTACTATTGAAACTCTTTACAGTGTTTTCCAATCTTACTTCGGCTTGCTCTCAGGAGCATACTACACTGTACACTGGATAACCAGCTGTTTGCCTGTTCCCTCTACATCAGGTGACAGGCGACCTGGATGACTGCACGTGTGATGTGGAGACCATCGACCGCTTCAACAACGACCAGCTGTTCCCAAAACTCCAGAGTCTTCTTGAGTCTGATTACTTTAGGTTCTACAAGGTACAACTCATGCACCACACATACGTATACGCACATCTGTGGGTGAGGTCTGTTACTCTGAATGTGTGTTTGGCTTCCATCCTCTGCAGGTGAATCTGAATAAACCGTGTCCTTTCTGGACTGCCAGCAATGAGTGTGGTCTGAGGGACTGTGCTGTGCAGCCCTGCTCTCCTGTGAGTTTAACCCTCATATAGCAGCTGTAAACAGACTTTTACGCCCCCCCATTCAACCTGCTGTTAATGTCTGATCACTGTCTGTATAACTCATAACGATAGAGCCGCGCATTGGCATTGTTTCTTGTGAACCAACCTAATTGCTTTTGCATATCAAGATTAAATTGAGGGTGCAGCCGTTGTGTATTTAAATACCAAGTGTAAATGCAAAGACCTGTGGACTAGATTTAAATATCATTAAAAAAAAAAACTACAAAGATTACCTATTAATTCCAGGTGAAAGAGGAGAAATGGTCACATCAGACTGACTGAAACTGTCTATTCACAGAACGAGGTGCCCGAGGGGCTCCGATCCGCTCCCCACAACAAGGTGAGTATCTCAGGATCAGTAAGTGGCACAAACTGGCTGCGACTCAGATGGTCTTTTTATTTGTGTCCCATTTATTTAATCAAATCTGACAACAGTTTACCTTCTCCATATGTAAAGTTTACTGAGGATTAATGTCACTTTGGAAATGAATCAAAACTGGAGTCATACAGTAAGTAAACACACCCTCGTGCAATTTATCACTTAAGAAATCAGAAATCAGAAATCAGAAAGGGTTTTATTGCCAAATGTTGAGCGGGTTTACAACATTAGGAAATTGCTGCGGTGCTTCAGTGCAAACATACTGTTATAATACTGTTATAAATTAAGCTTAAATAGACATGAAAATAAATGCCAGACGACTCAAATACAGTTATTAAGAGGTGATGCAGATTCTTCAGTATTAACAATGTGTGTCGAGTCAGTGCAGTCTCTTCCAGTTACAGGGGAAAAATAGTGTAGACAGCTTCTAATTGATGAGTGCATCTACTGTGATGGGTTAGAGAGGAGCTGCTGTAAAGCCTTGAACCTTTTTGCTGTCAGCATCTTGTTTTGTGTTTTGTAAAAAGACGCAGGAATCTGTATGGAATTATTTATATGTCAAAAATCACGTGTGAGAAAAAGCATAATCTGAGCAAATAACTCTATTTCATTGCCGAGTTTTCCTTTACATTTCAGAACATCCATCTTTTATATCCCATGAAGTCTATGGAAAAAAGCGTTGCTTCTTCATTCTTTAGAGAGGGCCTGAGAGATTTCTCTCAGATTGTGAAAGGGATCGCTTGAGTCACTTGTGCAAAAAGAAAACAAGCAAAAACAAAAGAAAATCCAAAATGGCAATCCCCTCACAGCTCTCCCCCAAACTCAGCATAAAGACACGCTTTCCCATAATTATCTATTTTTTTCTTTTTTTACTCATCCTGTTGAAGACCTGATGACCTTTAGCTGCGTTGAGCATCCGTCCATCTTTCCGTTCACCCATTAACAATTTTTACAAGAGTCACGACTGCTTCTACAGCACAATTTAATCAAACCTTTACACAGTCAACAAAAAACTGGTCTTCATTGAAACTATTGTCAAGGTTTCATTTATTTTCTTCAGAGTTTTGAGATTTAAAAAAAATTCACTGATGCAGAACGTAGTTGAACCATATTATTATTATTATTATTACCTTTAGCTTAGAGACAGATCCACACTGCTGCTCAGCTGCCAAAAACATTTTATACCATCCATTAAATCTACAAATCCTCACAGTGTGGCCATATTTCTGGATTTGTTGCTAATGTGACAGTTTTGTAAATGTAATGTACTGTACTGTAGCACATTTTGCTTTTTATAAAGACTAATTTTGTTGTTGTTGTGGGTTTTACAGGAGGATGTAATGTTTAAAATTAAAACAAACAAACAAAAAGGTCATGGGATTCTAAAAAGTTTTATTTGCTAGTGCACTAGAGCACCTTTTTGCCACAATAAAAAATGTTTCTATGTTTAATGCTCGACATGTGATTTATTACATTTTTTTATAATACATTTTTACATCATGGCATTAAAGTGAACAGGTTTATCTGCTGTATTGTGTTAGCAGTTAGCAGTTTTGTTACTTTCACTTTCAGCTTCCTGCTGTTAATGAGTCATCACAGCAAGTTTGATAGAATATAGCTTTGCTGCCCCTCAGATTTTCTCAGTAATTCATAGAATTGTAAATTTAAAGTTTGTGTGTGTGTGTGTGTGTGTGTGTGTGTGTGTGTGTGTGTGTGTGTGTGTGTGTTTCAGTATACAGCAGAAGTGAACGAGCAGCAGGATGAGTGTGAGAAGGCGAAGCATCTGGGAGCTGTAGATGTCTCATTAAGGTCAGTCTCGTTCATTTTGCTCAGTTCTTTTCTTCTTCTAAAAGTGACTTTTTGACATTTTTTATTCAGACTGTTCTTTTGAGTAAATTGTGCACTGCATTGGATGAAACTGTCTGGAAGGCGGTTGGGTGGTGAGCATACAAGGCATAGTTCGGGTGAAAGCTGCTTCTTTAACCTGAAGAACCATACTCGTTATCTTTGCTATTGGGAACAAAATCATTAATATATAACTCAAATTATTTTCTGGTAACACGTTCAAGCGGGATACCAAAGTAGGATTTAACTTTCTTTTCTGACCTATGAACCTCCACACTGAGGTTGAGCACAACTAAGCCAACTGAGTGCTCTCCTTTTTGTTCCCAGCGCTGAGACCAGAGAGGCTCTGCTCGACTGGAACAAATATGACGACGAAGCAGAACGCTTCTGCGTGGTTGACGGTACGTCTCAGTCCAGCTGAATGAAGGAAGAAGCAAATTTGATACATTTTGATTACCAAAAATAATTGCTAATTGACACTAGGCAGAAATATGATAGTCAAATGCTGTAGATTGTAAGGCAACATGTGTACGTCAACAACAAAGTTAAAGAATGAAAATGTTTTGGAAACATAACAGATTATTTAGCTTAGCATAACTGAAAGGGAACATAAAGAATAGATAGTATGTCTTGTTTTTGGTAAGGGGATATGATTACAAGAGACATTTTTAGGGAATGTAATGCTATGTTTAAGCAGTATTGGGACTGACTATAAAACATACTCCAAGGAGTAGTTTTAGGAAACATGATTCAAGCAATTACAACACAGAAGATGGTGCAACATGTAGAAAATGTAATGAAACCTAGGGATCCATTTCTCCAAAACCTTTGTGAAATGCTAGTGGGTAACTCCTCTTTCCTGAATAAATCCCCTCCACCACCACCCTCTGCTACATTCTGTCACATGTGGCTGACAAAAAAAGATGTTTTCATTATAATGACTTGCAGCTGAATAAAGGCTCGCTCTTTTCCAGATGAAGAGTCACCAGACTCCCAGTATGTCGACTTGCTGCTGAATCCAGAACGCTTCACAGGCTACAAAGGACCAGAGGCCTGGCAGATCTGGAACAGCATCTATGAGGAGAACTGTTTCAAGTAAGCGTTCAGAGCCCACAAAATAAGTGACTGTAGTTTATACTTTAGCGTGATTCACAGTTCAAAAATAATCCCCAGTTATCTCACACTGGGACTTAGAGGTTGTTACCTCTTACTTCATCTCCTGTTTGAAATTGATTGCTTTAGCTCACTTTCAGCCAAGTTTTGAGGAGCAGGCGGATGGCTCTTCAATGCCCACAGCCATAGAGGTGTCCGCAGTGACCATGTTAGGGACATCTATATCCTCTGACATCAGAATAGTCTGAAGCCTGAGCTTTGGCTCACAGGGATGATTTGTATATAGAGTGACATCATGTTGCCATGTTTACTATCAACATCCACCACTGTGACCACCCTGTAATGAAAAGGAAACCTTTATGTGTCCTTCTCAGACCATATACTATCAAACGACCACTAAATCCCACCTCATTCCAGAGCAGCCCAGGAAGTGAAGGTAGGAATTCTTCAGTGTTATATCTCACCATTTTTCTAAAACAATTGCAGTTTTGTTTTGTTTTCTCCATTTCTGATGACACGTACTTTGTTTGCAGCGAGGACCTTCTACAGCTGGCTGGAAGGTAAGCTGATGCTACACCTTAAGATTCTCTTTTTGTCGAGTTTTCGATAAATTCTCTGCCTTTCTCTCTCAGGCCAGTGTGTGGAGAAAAGGGCTTTTTTCCGGCTTGTCTCAGGTCTGCACGCCAGCATTAACGTACACCTGAGTGCCAGATATCTGCTGGATGGTGAGGCAGAAAAAAAACAGCCCTTGTTCATTTTCTTTTTCCTTTTGTCTGAAGAGTCAAAATAACTGACACTCACTTTTATTGCCTTCTTTCCTTCAGACAGCTGGTTTCAGAAGAAGTGGGGTCACAATGTGTCGGAGTTCAGACAGCGTTTTGATTCGGAGCTGACGGTCGGCGAAGGGCCCAAGAGGCTCCGCAACCTTTACTTCCTTTACCTGATAGAGCTGCGAGCACTGGCTAAAGTTCTGCCGTTCTTCCAGCAGTCATCCTTCCAGCTGTACACGGGCAGACCCGAGGAGGACCAGAAACACAAGGAGCAGCTGCTGGACATCCTGCAGCTGGCCAGGTTGGTCTCAGACCACACCAATCATTGTTAGACTTTCCCTGAATAAAGGTATAATACAGCATGCCCTTTTTTTCTTGATACCTAGTATTCATGTTCTATAAATGAAAGATCAACCATATTGTGTTTTTTAACAGTTAATTTCACTCAAAGTGCACTAATTAGAAATGCCTGATTTGATATAGATTTACACTCAGGTTGTCAAGGTGCAGCTCGAAGATCTTGCCCTAGTTCTGCTGTGGATTTGACCCATGAAGCTGAGATCAGGGCAACTTGATGGTCAGATCAACTTCTGCAAGAGTCCTTGTACTTCTCGTGGCTGAAGTTTTCCTTGTGACTCTGGCCGTACGCTTGCCCTCGCTGTCATGCTCCAGAGTGAAATTGGCACGAGTCAAATAGCTTATTGACAACATCACTGTCAGTGTCAGTGATGTCTGTCAGTGCGCCCCAGGGCAGCTGTGGCTACAATGTAGCTTGCCATCACCAGTGTGTGAATGTGTGTGTGAATGGGTGGATGACTGAATGTAGTGTGAAGCGCTTTGGGGTCCTTAGGGACTAGAAAAGCGCTATACAAATGCAGGCCATTTACCATTTACCATCACAAAATGGATATGAATGTAAACATGTGGATGTGGATGGGTGGTGTTAGAAAGAAGTGAGCTCTGTTAGCACTCTGCACTCTGGGAAATGTAGGCAACAGATTCTGACATATGACACCTGTGGTTTTACAGCAATGCTTTTTAAAGTCCAACAGTTTAATCACAGTCCCTGCCAAGGTTAATATAGTTAGCTAAAAATAAACTGAAAACTACAACTAGATGTGAGAAAGTGTTGTAGTTCACTAATAATAAAAATAATAATAAAATAAAAACTAGACTTTTGAAAAAATTCAAACTAACTGGAGTGATTTTGAGAACTAACTAAAATGAAATACAAATGTCATTATAACTTGCTTGATAAGTCATGGATAGGTGTGTTTATTATAAACTGTGAGTCAACTGCTTTCAAGAAGTTCAGCGTGTTTATATTATTACACCTGTACCAATATCCCCAAATCTTGCCTCTGGCATATGCCCTCCTTGCAGTTTTAGTCTTTTTAGTGATCACTGTAACTAATAAAAACTAAACAAGTTCAAACAATAAAAACTAAACCGAAAAAAGAAATTGTACTCTTGAAACTAACTGAAACTACACTAAATTAATAACAAAAAGTCCAAATGAAATAACAATAAAAGCTAAAAACAAATTAAATAATACAACACTGTACTAACTCTGGTCACTTCTTCGCACTTCACACTTCTTTCTTTATTAATCTCTGTCTTTCTTCCACAGCACGTCTTTTATCCTGTCTTCCTTTTTTTACCGCAACCGGTCACGGCAGATTATTATTATTATTAGTAGTAGTAGTAGTAGTAGTAGTAGTAGTAGTAGTAGTAGTAGTAGTATTGTATGATCGACCTTACAATATAAAGCACCTTGCAGCGACTTTTGTTGTGATTTGGCGCTGTATAAATAAAATAAAAATGGACTTCCATGCAATGTTTTGATGACGTTCATCTCCTCTTTTCTAGATCTTTCCCTTTGCACTTTGATGAGGCTTCTCTGTTTGCTGGGGATGAAAAGGAAGCAGCCAAACTGAAGGTCAGCAAGTGTTTCAAACTCTGCTGAAGTTATTGTTAAGTTATTGATATTGTGGACGTAATGCACCAACTGATTACATATTCACAGGGATGTTAATTAATATTTTCAGAATGCTCCCCACCCATATTGTTGATTGTTTGAGCTCATAAAATTCAAAATGATTTATAATTAACCTTCTGGTTTAACTGCATAAAAGCATTCAGTTGTATTCTAGCCACGCCAGTTAGAACTCTACGTGAAATTGTGCTGTAAAAACATTGATGCATCAAAAAATGCTCTAGCTGCAGAGTGAATGCAGATACAGAGATACGGGGAAGCCGATGCTTTGAAACCTTTTATCGCATTAACAAAGCTGCTGGGAGTGATCTTGTGTACGCAGGGTTGCTGCAAACACACAGTAATACTGACTGGAGTTGCAGTTTTAATTTGTGTGGGTAACTTTCAAGATTTAAAATGACCTGAGTTTTCTGTGAATGTCAGGAGGATATCAGACTGGCCTTCCTCAACATCTCCAGGATCATGGACTGTGTTGGGTGCTTTAAGTGTCGCCTGTGGGGGAAACTGCAGGTACCTGTTATTTTCCTCTTAGTGCCTCTCGTTAGCTTGTAGCGCTTCTTTTGTAAAGATGAACTTGATTTTTTTGTTTGTTTTGATCGCTGCCTCTCTTGTGTCACAGACCCAGGGATTAGGCACAGCCTTGAAGATTTTGTTTTCAGAGCGACAGATTGAAGCTCTGCCCAAATCCAGTAACCAGCGACCCAGTTTCCAGCTCAGCCGGCAGGAGATCGTCTCCCTGTTCAATGCCTTCGGAAGGTCAGAGAGAGAGGCTGTGGACATCAAGTCATACATGTGCCATATTTAAAAAAATCTCCTTAGTTCCAGCTCACACCCACTCTGCTCCTTGGAGAGCTTTTGTTGCCTGCGCGTTAGTTTATTATTGTATCTGAAGCACTTTTAAAACCTGAAAATGATTTTTGGATATGATAAATGAGCATGCGCCATTTATTATTCAGAAGCCTTCTATGCATCTCCTTTGCGAATTCCTTCTTGAGCTGAGTGCTTGAGCTATCAGGAAATTTAGACTGATATTTGAGTTACTAAATGCTTACTTTGTGTGTAAATACAAAAGTAAGTTTAATCAATATCAAACTCCTAAGTCTGTCACTTTAGAACAAGTTTATCTCTATAATAGGAACTTACATAAGTGAGTACTGATCTTATTGGAAATTCACACTCATTTAAAACAAAAGTTAAAACAAATATGTTCAACATGAAATCAAAATAGTGCAAAACTTGCCTAAATTTTCTGTAAATTGAGGCTACAATATAATATTCGCAGAGAAACTGGGTTTAATATTAGTTAAAACATACTGGAGTATTTTTTTCATTATTTTGTACTTATTATTTTAACTGTGTCCTCCTGAATCCTGCGCAGGATTTCCACGAGCGTCAGGGAGCTGAAGAACTTCAGAGTGCTGTTAGCAGAGGAGCAGTGAGGACATCCAGAGGAGTCTGCCTTCACCTGTTGACTCCTCTCTGATGGGGCTTTATTTCAACATGTGCACTTTTGTGGTCCCAGGCCACTGACTGCCATCTTTCCTACTGTCTTAAACCTGCTGAAATGTCGACTGAAAGATCAGCTTTAATCAGCCAAGTGTTTATTTTTCCTTAAAATAATGCATTGCTTTCTTTTGAATTAAACTAAAGTCATATTTAAAAAAACAAAAAACAAAATGACACTTTGTGGCATGGTTTAATGTTCCTTCAAGTGGTATCATTTTTTTTGCTGATGGAGAAACGTGCTTGTCTATTTTCAAATGCGCTTTGATCAATGAAATCACTTCAGTTGCTGTTTGGGAGCTGACTGCTAAGAATTCTGTCTCACCTGTTCACACCTGTGTTGTTGGGATTATGCTTTGCTCCTGAGGATGGCGCTGTTTGTCAAGAAAATAGATGAGAAACGTCAAATCTAAATTGAATGCGGGCCACAAATATGCAGTATGTCGAAAGGAAAACTATACAGGAATGGACACCAACGTTTAAAATTCATTATCACACTGATTCTCGTAACAGCCATCCTCTGTTTTCAGAGTCGCAGGTTTTCAGGTGCGTGTCCAGAAGTTATAATGAAACCTGTTTCCACCTGGGAGGAAGGTTTTGTAAACCATTCAGCACAGATCCCCAAAATATTTATATACTGTTGGTAATATTCCGATTGTACATTGTATTTGTGTATAAGTTTGGAGATTTAAAATTTAAAATGTATATATAAAAGTCATTTTATGAAAATGTAAACGGTAATAAAATTTTAAAATTATTTTTCAATGTTCTAAATTCAAAGCTGTTTTTTATTAAATAAATGTGAATATTTGTATTTGTAATTGGGCGTGGTTTGCGCTTATGTGTTCAGTGCCTTGGTCAGAGAGTCTGCGATGGATGTGTGAGAGCGCTGGAGGGCAGCATGCAACCGCCCGCAGACAGTGAAGGGTTAACCTGTAATAGGATGAATGGATATTGTGGTGAGCAGCATCTGATTACACAGAAACGCCAGCAGGCACCGGAGGGGGGAAGACACGTCCGTACACCTACCAGCACAGACGGCGTTTGGTTCCTGCCAGGGAATACAAACGCGCTCCTTTTCCTTTTTTAATTAGCGTTATCATTATTTTTTTCCCTTTCTCTCAGCGTGCAGGCTATAACTTTACTTTTCTTTTTCTTTTTTTTTTTAACCGAGCCGAGCAGGAACCGAGCCCGCCGTTATTATGGGAGTTTGTTGAAACAGTGCTGTGGCTGGAGGAGTGTAAATGGCTGAGAGAGGTCGACGGACGACTTGAGAGACAACTTGCAAGATGTCGCACTTTGTGGAAGCCTAAAAAAAGGAGTATTTGTTTTTGTTTTTTACTGTTAGCGTGACAGGAGGTGGTGAAAGAGTAGGGGAGAGGCTGCAGCTCAAGGGGGATCTGGTGTTGGTTTGTTCCTCCGGCTCGGAGAGAAATAGGTAAGGCTCCTCACCTGCCTGCTGTCTGCACATGTTCACACCCTGAACACAGAACACTTTGCGATGGGAAAACTGCCCAATGCAAGCAACTGGAAAGAAGTGCTGCTGTTTTATTGTCTGCTTTTTGTCTTCCCAAAATGTTTCCAGGTGTATTTCATAGACTAGTTTTAGTTATTATTAATCTAGCTCTAAGTATAATCAGAAATACACCGTCTGTAATGAATATGTAAACATCCATGCAGTGACTATTAAACTTGCCATTTTTCGTATTCCCAACCAAAATGTGTAAGCTTACGCTTTAAAGCGGCACCAGGTGATTTTTGACCAGCAGGGGGCAGAAAACCCCCCAAACTCTCTACTTTACTTACGCAGCACCCCACCTGCTAAGACCATGTAGTAATTTAAATAGATTTTTAACTTTGTGCTATTATAATTCTGCCCTTTTGCTGCCCGTTGTTGTTGCTCATATTAATTAGTACCTGTAAGTGAGCCCAAAAAAACATGAATAACACACATGACCCTTGCAAGGCACAGCTTTAGCAAAGTGTTATAACAGAAATGCAGACAATGGCAGGTGTAGTTATGCAGTCTTTTTCCCCTTTCAGTTTGTCCATTGTTAAAGTGCTTTACAACTGTGCCAGTAGTGCGCTCCTCCAGTTATACTAGGGACAAACCACAGGACTGAAGCAACAGAATTTTAGCAATGAAACAGTTAAATATATATGTTTAATGTTTTACATGAGGAAAAAAAATATGCATACAGTGGCTCAAGTCAACTTAGCATGGAGAATTTGAGTTTGGGAAACAGTTACATGGTTGTCAGATTTACTGTTCCAAAAACTTTGATTTGCATCTGTAAACATAACCTGCACTAAAAGAGTGCAGGAATCGGGTTACTAGTGCTTATCATATGTATAAGAACCTGATTTATACTTAAGTCCATGCGAGTAAAAGAAGATGATTTAGGCATTTTAAAATGTGTCAGTGATCTGCCAGCATGAGAATTAAGATTTGAAGTAACTTGTGGAGAAAGGAGCAACAAAATCATAATAAATTTTGTTGCTTTACCTTCATGACTTTAATGAAGTGTTGTTTCTGAGCCTCTGAAGAAAGTTTGGAGGCTATAGGAACCTCCCCCACCTTCAAGCTCTCTCCTGCCAAACAAGTTGAATTTCTTGGAAACAGGAGATATGTCAACAAAGACTGTTCACTCCCTCCCAGTCTGTCAGATCACTTGTTCTTACATACTCCTTGAAAAGATGACCTCCCCCCCAAAAAAGTCAAAAAGCAAAGAGTGCAGGTCAGTTTGTTGACAGTAGAAATATTTCCGTGTGGCTCTATCGTGCAGACCAGGAGGATGAATCACTTATCAAGAAAGTTGCATGAACCTGTTAGCTGATAGATGATTTCTTTTATCATTTCAGCTCTGTTTTCACAAACCCTGTTGTAGCTGCATTCATTCATGCTTGGGTTGAATTTTCTAGAAAGCGTGCTTCCATGCAGTCAAATGTGAACAGCAGGGGAAACAGGTTAATCTTCGGTCGTGTTGCCTGCAGCATGCAACAGATTGAGCTTAGACTCCCAGGGCCTATGTCCCGTTTGCAGGCTTTGTTTCCGTGCTGAGCTGGAGGGAGCTGCCACGGAGGCTATTTTAGACCAGGATGGCCTCCGTGATGTGGTTCTGGTCTGGTTAGAAGTGAGCTGGGAGAACAGCTGTATGTGTGGGAACAAGGCTGAGTTGTCCTTTTCTTTGACTCAGTCTCTGGAACGCCATACTCTCTGTGATCTGCTTTCGTTTTTTCTGCTCTTGCCTCTCACTGCCAGAGAAGCGTCACATGGTTTGCTGTCGGTTAGACACGGAGCCTCGGGCTGCAGGCAGCAGCTGTCAGACGGTACAGGACTGCCGTCAGTGAGCGGGAAAGCGAAATGTGGCCAAAATGCATGATTGCATTTTGCACACAAATTGCTGACGGTGATGTTTGTTCTTAAAAATGACTCTTTTCATAGTAAAGGTTGCTGACCCCTCCCCGAGATGGAGAACCCCTATGCTTTCATCAAACTGTGTGGCTATTTGTTTCTACTTACAGGATGTTTTGGTTTGGATGAACACTGTTAAATAACAGTACTGGCAGCTAGATTTGACAACATACTGTTATTTTACAGTGTATCTACTGTGATCTAGCAGGTACTTCTTACTAGAGTAGGCAATTCTTACAAAAGTGAAAATTAAAATACAGTGCTGCGTAGGATACATGCACTTTTTAGGTGTTCTTGCTATAATCTTTGTAATCAGTGCATAACTTTAAAACCTATTAAAGTGAGAACTGTATCCTCTCAGTTGGCATTTTCCGTTTTCTGTAGGTTTTCATGTCTTTCTTGAACCATAATACAAAAACAAGGTTCCTCGCTGTTAATATTTTTCATCAAAATTAGCAACATTTACAGCTGAACTCACCTGAACTCACAAGGAATATTACAGTTGTACAGATAATTGTGTATGTGCATGATTCCCGTAAATCTGGAAAGTTAGGTTAATGGGTAGAACCACAACAGACACATTGATGGGGCAAGATTATCGATTAAAGATAAGAAATGACGATTTCCCGGTTTCATCACAGTATTGACCCAATCGATATTCTAATGATGGATTTGATTCATTTTTAGTCTAGTTGGCAGTGAGGATCTTAGATTTTTTTTTTCACCTCTTCAGTCTGATTTGTGCTATTGTATTCTGAGTAATTACTGAAGTTATTCAAATATTATATCTGGAGAGACGTGGCCATAAAGTATCGTTTGACTTAGGGCTGGGCGATATGACCCAAAATTCATATCTCGATATTTTTTAGCTGGATGGCGATATAAGATATATATCTCGATATTTTTTTTAAGCCATAAAGTAAGAACAAAAAGAGTTCTTAGTCAAAGCTGTGTCCCAGATGTCACACAGGCACTTTTATTAACATACAGCACAGATGTACATGAAAAATTACTCAAAATTAAATTATGAGCATTCATTAAATAATAATGCTCCATAAATAAAAGAAAACAAGGTTGTTTTTGTGCTAAACAAAGAGCTCACAATTGTGCAGTCAAAATGTAAACTAAATGACGCTGAGCGTAATAACAAAGACAGACAGATTTTACAGCTGCTCTGTTCCCAAGTTTTACTGTGTGACTGATAGCCTGGAGTTTGAAATCCGCTTCATAACCACGTCTCTTACAGGTGCCATTTATGGTCCTTATACACACACAATACGGTAATATTACGTTGATGCACAGTACGTATCACTCCGCGAAGCTCCTCGGTAGCCGTAATGCGCCGACAATCTATCAAGCGGTGCAGCTCCGTAGCTTACCAAAGTCGTACTCAAACATTTTTGACAGATTGCTGAACGCCGTGTACCACATAAAATCGGTTCGCGGCCACCAAGCACAACCAGAATTCATACATAAGGCGCGCTATCAACTTTTGAGAGAATGAAAGGATTTTAGGGTTAGCGCGGTTAGCTCGTTAGCGCGGTTAGCTCGTTAGCACGTTGACGCCGTCCAGCCCCACGCATGGGGCGATGCGCAGTAACTCGTTAACGGAGATTTGCCGTGTCCGTCTTGTCGCTGCCTGCACGTGAAGCGATGGGGTAGGAGGGGGAGTTGTCTTCAGTGAAGGCGAGGCGGAGTAACGTTGCGTAGAGACAAAAGTGGACGAAAGAGAGGCAAACTTGCGGCTCCACAACTATAATTATAACGTAACATAGACTATATCGATATAAAGGATATTGTCACATCTTATATCTCGTATAAAAATATATCGATATGTTTTAAAAACTCGATATATCGCCCAGCTCTAGTTTGACTGGTTGGTGGAAGCAGAAAATGATTCACCATCACTGGAAGTTATGCTTGATCTGCCCTCACACTACTATCCCACCTCTCATTAGTGAATTATTTGAAGCTGTGCTCATAATTAATCAGCTGTATTCATTGTTTGTGCTTTTAGTGGTGAGGATGGGGCTCTCAGCTCTGACTCTTAAAGCATTTGTCATCAGAAGTGAAACTTGGTCACATATCTAGTTATACTGGGAAGCACCCAAAAAGAGCCACTGTTTTGTGTTTTTTATGAATGGGTTCACAAACTGTGGCAGCTGATGAGAATCCGACACAAAGGTTTAATCTTCTGTGCCAGCGATCTTCAGCTGTGGCTAAATGTGGATTTAGATTTATCTGCTGATTATTAAAAGAACAGAGCGGTTTAGAGAGTAACTGCATGTCAGTCGCTGCAACCATCTGTCGATGTGATAACCAACTTTTTGTATCACAAATGTCACAACAACTGAGATTAAATGTCCTGAGTTACTAAACAAAACAGAGCTAGTCCTGCTTGTTTGGATAATTAGACTTCTTTGCTTTCTGATTGCTTGCTGCTGTCGAAAAATCTTCTACAAAAGAGCCTTGTGTTAGGCTGGTATGTTTTTTTTTTTTCTCCTTAAAGTAGTAATTAATGTTACCAACTAACCACAGGGTTATAAATTTTTTTTTTTTAAAGGCTTTCAAGTCTCTATAAGGTGGAAAAACCTTTTTTTAAAAGTTGAAATTTACAGTGTATGTCTGAACAAAGCAAAATCGCTGGTGTGGTCTTTTAACAACTTGCCACTCTGCTGCTAACTTGGTACTCTGGCAGAGGTATGAGTTAACTGCTCTGGCCTCCCTTTACAGGGGCTGCTGCTCTCTACCTGCTTCATTAACCCTCAACTACACACTCTGTGTGGTATTTCACTGTGACTCCCAGAATGTGCTACCCTCCAGCCAGCACCGGGCCGATATAACAGGCAGCTTGCCTAGCTAACTAACTGCTTGCTGCTTTGCTAACAAACCCCTCTCTCTTTGTCTCTGTGTGTGTTCTCCCTTTGCTGTTGCTTCTACCCCAGTGGGATCTTCCTGCCCCTCTGTGTTTCTCAGACCTGCGGAGACGGAGGCCGTCTTCTGTTTGGACATCTGTCCATCTCTTTTTTTCGTCTCTCATAAGGTAAGTTTTGCTGTCGCTCTGGGCTCCGTATGGGAACAGTGTGTGGTTTGTGTGCTGGATATACACTATTCATAATCATGCCCATTGTGCCCCTGTAACATTTAACATGCTGCGCTTGCTCTCTGTCTCATCTGTCAGTAGCTTCCACCCGACTCCTACACATAATCCACTCAGTTTGTTGATGGTATCTGCTTGCAGCCCTGCAAAGCTCCACAATATCTCTTTAAGTCTGAAGACATTAGAAACGCATCAGCTCAATGAGTGAAGACAAAAAAATTAAACTACACATTTAAAAGTTGCGTAAGAGTCAACCACCTCTCGTCCCACCTTTCTTTAAATGATTCCTATTTTGTGGAGATGCCTCTTTAGTGTTGCCACATGCAAACTTAAGCTATTCTTTGCTGGAGTCATGGGTGTGCTGGTATAGCAGAAGTTGTTAAGTTGTTTAGCAGTCTGACAGCCTGACAGAGAAATACGCTGAACACTTCCCGCGTTCACCGTCCAAACGTTAGTGACAACCATGGCCGCTTGTTTCCTTCATGTTTAGAGGCTTTGTGCTAAACTGTACATTTTAATGCCTTCACACGAATGACTTGAGAAGATATTTTCTTATCAAGTCAAACAGTACTGACATGAACAGAAAGCATCTAGAACTGTCTTTAAAAAGTGAAAAGTCCTGTTTTAGGGAGATTAGCATTTGGGGGGGGGGGGGGGGGGGGGCTGCTGTTGTGTTTTGTTTTGGTTTTTTTTGTTTTGTTTTTTTTAAACCTGACATGACCATGAAATTTTAGCTGGGCAGCTAAGTAGCGCTAATAGCTAGCATAATTTAAATCTGCATTTCATTGT
This sequence comes from Rhamphochromis sp. 'chilingali', assembly GCF_963969265.1. NCBI lineage: Eukaryota > Metazoa > Chordata > Actinopteri > Cichliformes > Cichlidae > Rhamphochromis > Rhamphochromis sp. 'chilingali'. The sequence goes on from NC_137933.1 coordinate 6,675,636, forward strand.
GATACAAACTTGTGAAGCAAAAAACAGGCTGAACAACTATTGTTTTAAACTGAAAGCTAAACATGATGAAACGGCACCCATCTGTCACTTAAAACAACCGTGCCATTATCTTCCTTTAGTCTAGGGTTTAATTTAAGCGACTCTGTATAAATACTCAAACATCACACACTTGTCATAAGTGGAAATCAGCTATAAAGGGAAATCATTTTAAGTCTGGGCTTGCTTTTAGGACCAGTTTTGCCTTTTAGTTTTTCCAAATGTAAATTTCCACTGTAAGGAGAAAAGTTCCATAAGTTTTTTGTTTGTTTGTTTCAGACTTTTTTTTTGGGGGGGGGGGGAGAGAAATATTTGACTTCCTGATTTGTCCTCAGTAGCCATTTCAAGCTAAAGATAGTTGTTTATTAAAGCCAAACGTGATGACTTTCAGAGTATCCCATATTGTGGTTTATTGTTGCCAACAGCAATTATTATGTAATCACTGTGAGCATGGTTAACATTTTCTTTCTTTAAACAGTCTCTCATTTTGCTCAGAATCACACAGCAGTGGTCTGATACACAGCTAGTTCCCAGGCTCTCATATGCAGCCAGCTGCTGGCAGGAACTGGAGCAGAGAAGAGTCTCCAAGTGCTCCTCTTTTTAGAGGTTTAAAGCCTCCGGGTCCTCGTGAACCTACAGTGCATAATCTCACATACTGAGACGTAGCTGGAATGCAGACGAGCTTTCAGACTAGTGGTCGCGTGGGCCTCCCCAGGCTTCATGTGTAGGAGCATATAGCCCTGGCACTGCTGCAGGGAAACTGTTGGTTTACATTAATCAGATTAGTGGCCATGAGTTTTCCAGTGGGGCTTATGAGGTCTGGACCTGCCTCTCTATCTCATCCCTCCCTCAGCTGCTCTTTCCCCTCCTCCTCACTAGTCTGACCCACTTCTCTAAAAACCAACAACCAGAATCTCCTTCTGTCTCTCTCTCTCTTCCCATCACCCACCTCTTTAGCAGGGACACATTAGATTCACAGGTCAATAGATTGTGTACTGGATGAGATGATTTTTCCATTTTTTGTCACTGATTGCTGTGCTTCTCAACAGAGGTGCTCTGTATAAAAAATTAAATAAACTAAGGAAAAACTAATGAGCAGTCTGGTCTAGGCTTAGAGATATCTAATCTTTCTTACTTTCTTGGGTTTTCATCAAAGTGTATAATGGTGTTTATGATTTTAAAAGAAACGAAGGCAAAAAAAAAAAAAAACAGCTGCTTTGTAACAGAAGTTATTGTAGCTAGGGATGTGATGAATTAGCTGGCAAGGCTACTAATCTTTGTGACCCCTGGGAAATGTTTTTTGTTACAGTTGTTATTATTAATACCACCAACACCAATTTGCTGTTGTTTTACCCAGCACAGAAAGAAGGGTCCCGGTGCTGGCACTGTTAGTGTTGTTTCCACTGGTATCTTATTTTTAATTTAACTGATAAGCAGATCATGAGCTGTGGACACCCTGAATTCTTCCATAGGCTTTTTCAGGTGGTTTTGACTGTTGTTCCTGCAGCACACGGTGTGACAGCCCCCTGCTTTCTAAAGGCAAATAGTTCACACACTTCCATGTTGGCCTTTTATCAGTGGGTTCAATTTGCAGTCACCTGTTTCACAGCTCACTGAGCTCAGCTAAATTTATATCAGGGTACTTAGAAATGGTGTTTATTTAACTGACAGGATTGAAGAAGTTATGGATGCAGGGGCGCAACCAATATTTTTAGTGGCCCCATATGGCCACCCCTATGAAAAAAATTATGGAGGAGTCCCTGTGTGGATGGCAGCACTTACGATAGAGTTATATAATAAAATAAAAAATCAACTTAAATCTATGAATAGTGAGTGATAGTTATGTTAAATTACAAGTCTGAGGTGTGCTAAAAAGTGAAGCTTAAATGTACCAGCTGATAAAATTGAAAGATTAAATGTGTGTTTTAGTGCTTTCTGCCACTTTTTTTGTGTTTGTTGTGCTTTGAATGTCAGTTGTAACCGCTGTGTGTCCAGTCCATGTATTTTTTCTTCTACCCCGTCAGAATCAAGTGTTGTATTCATCACATCAGTTTAATATATAGTCACTCTGAAAGTTTACTTTATACATATATGATGGTAACGTCAAACTTTTGGTCCACCGCATTGGTCCACACTGAAATATTAGTTGGACAATATAACGGCTTGCTCTGAAATTCTTCAAACAATACACTACCTACCTACCTACCTACCTACCTACCAACCTTACCCCTTAGCCACATGAAGTACAAAGAGGCCAGCAACAGATGGTCTGCCCTGATCTTGGCATCGTGAAGTCAGTCTGGGATTACTTGAAGAGACAGGGGAGACCAAGACGGACTAAATCCAAATAGGAAATCGAGCAAGTTCTTCAGTGCTGGTTTGTAGCTAGTTCTGACTTAGCGCCGTTTCAGAACCAGAATGGATTTCAAGCTGTTGAAATGAAAAACACTGAGAATGGACAATGTGATGCATCTGTGAATCATCTATGAATTTATTGCAGTAATGTAGTGATTCAAATGAAATACAGGACGCTTGAAACAACAGCAACTGGCACCCCTTCAAGCAACAATTCCAGCTGTATTTTGCAGCGGTAGTGTTACTGCTTGCAGTAGCAGCTCTCAAGCTTTTGAAGTATGCATCGCATTTGTATATGAGCCAGATGATAAAGAGAAGTTTTGACAAAAGTTATTTAAAAGTTGTAGTAAGAAAGAAAGGCATGTCGCAGAGATTCATTAAGAGATTAAACTCATTCTTGCTGGCACAAGTTAACCTTTTCCAGAAATGGGGACACATTTAAGAATTTTTTAAAAATTATTATTATTAGTAGGACCCTTTTTGTTCTTGTGGCACTTTTTCTCTTTTTCCCCTCCATTTTGTCAGTAATCAAAGATGAACCAGACCTGTTCTCTAAATAATGGATTGAAGGATAAAATGACTGATGTTTAAGAGTTGTGTGGTGAGACGGATGCCTTAGGACAGAAGCACAAGGAGAAGTTGAGGTGTAGATTTTTATTGCTGGTGTCATTTGATATGTGATTGATTTATTTGGCTGACTGCATCCATGTTTTGTTCACATGTGCACTTCTGCTTGGTTCATCATGCTTGACAAACCGGCCTAACATGCTTTATGAGTTTTGTTGCTGTGCTGTAGAAACCACATCAAAAAGTTCTTGTGTGTGATGTTGTGGTAAACCTATTTCTAGCTGCTCTGTGTTTTGAGTAGTTCAAAAACATCTGTCTTAAGTCACATTTGAAATTTGCTAAGCTTATCAAGAACAGTGTTCATCTTGCGGATGCATCTTATTGCTCGTCTGTCACATTTGTGACACTCATGTCTCTTGTGTTTCAGTCTTTAACAGCTTTGTGGCTCCCATCACTTTTGCTCTCTTTCAACAGTCCTGCTGTTCTGTGCAGGTCAGGCCTGACGGTCTGCTGCCCTGTTTCAGATCAAGGATTGGATTCCTTCAGGTGGTTAATGGAAAAACTAAACGAAAAACTGAGCCTGAGGCCACTCTGACAAAACATTCTTTCAGCTGCGATGGAAGACATCTTTCAAAACATTTCAATGAGGGAACAACTCGCCTGGATCTGCCCAGAAGTAATTATGCCCTATTATAAAGCAGAGCCAAATTGTATTCTTAGACTCTACCAGAGTAGCTTTGCATGATTTACTGTTCAAAATAATCCTTATTTAACTCGTACTGTGCCTTGGGAAAACACCAAAGTTTATTCGTTATCTGAAATAAACAGTTTTAGTATCTCTTTCTCTTTACCCTTAGTTTTGGGATTGGCTGCACCCTGTAAACAAAGGGTTTGACTGGCAGGTGGGTGGGGCTTATGTCCTCACTGCCAGAACTGTTTTTTTTTTTTGTTGTTGTCTTTTTTTTACTTTGATAGCAATCCACGAGTTGAAAAGGGGATTATAGTGAACTTTTGGCTCATAGAAACTACACACACAAACCTCATAGTATGTTACTTGGTTAATGTTTAATATGGGTTTCCACTTTTGTAACAGTAATGGTGTGTGTGTGTGTGTGTGTGTGTGTGTGTGTGTGTGTGTGTGTGTGTGTGTGTGTGTGTGTGTGTGTGTGTGTGTGTGTGTGTGTGTGTGTGTGTGTGTGTGTGTGTGTGAGAAATCAAGAAATCTCAATTGGCCAATACAAAAAAAATCTGTCATCTGAGCAAGTTATCAGAAAGAGTAGAAGCTAAGTTCTTGGCAGTTATCATAAACAAATCTGTTTGTTTGAGAGCATATGGCACACATTTTGTTGTCTTGTGGGTGTACAAACTCACTACTCATGTAACCTCTGAAAAACCCTCTTCACTGTCGGACTATACTGTTTGCAGTTCAGCAGAATTGGTCTGTTTTCCCTGTGTTTGTGAATTGGCTCGCACTGAGGGGATTGAACCCAAGTTCACGATAAGTGACCAGAAGCAAGTAAACATTCTCAAACAACACAACCACAGCCAGATGAAGGGGTCAAATGAACTCGCCACATAAACCAAACACACTCATCTGACCATCTGTTCATGGATCATTCAGGATCTATGACCTCTCTAAATCCTCATGGACCAATCACAGGAAATTACTTAGAAAGTCTTATGTTAGGTATGTGGAATTTTCCATCTTTTTCCTCTATGGATTGAAGTTTATTTTGTTCATGAAATGAAACATGTCCTCCATACACCAGGTAGCTACAGTGACTCTTTGTTGTACAAGCACTGCTTCAGATGTAAACAACTACCCAAAGACTTACAGAATCAGTAACAGTATAATACAAGTTCTTAGTACCAATCCCTAGTAATGGTATGTTCAGCACAGGTTACTGTGTCCAGCTAATAATGTCTGTCTGTCTGCCTGCTTTAGACTAAACAGTCTAATCCCTTTAATGTAGGTTGTGGGTAATGTGTGACTGCTGTATACAGACACAGACACGCTCCTGAGACTTTATGGGATCTTCCTTCCAATGCTCACTGTGTCTGTCTGACTTAGTTTTAGAAATGAAATTTAACAAAAGACATTTATACCAGTAGCCTGCTGGAGGTCATTTTGTAGCTCTGGCAGTGCTCATCCAATTCCTCCTTGCACAAAGGAACAAATATCAGTCCTGCTGATGGTTCAAGACCCTTATGGCTCTGTCCAGCTCTCCTAGAGTAACTCTGGCAGCAAACCTTCTAGAAATGGCATGTATTGATGTGCCATTGTGATTGTTCGGCCACTAAGTTGGCCTCTGCAACCTCTGTAGGGTCTAGGTATCGCCTCACACTACTAGTAGTGACACTGACCCTAGTCGCCAAAGCAGCTGAAACTGATTAACATCCACATATTCATACACACCCCAGAGGGGGGGGAAAGGAGGAGCAAGACAAGGATCTGTCACGGAAGGACAGGCCCCTGCACGGTATCTACCAGCGCTAGATAGAAGAAGTGGCAGATATCAAGAAATTCTACTAATGGCTGAACAAAGATGAACTGAAAGACAGCACAGAAGCACTAATCATGGCAGCACAAGAACACAAGACGGGGTCGCCAACACCAGACAAAACCCCATGTAAGGCTATGCAAAAATGCCCAACGACTAACTGGTGATGGCTAACCAACCAGCCATAGTAGTGATGGACAAGCAGAGGAAGAGGATTATAGTAATAGATTTAGCTATACCAAGTAATAGCAACATCGGGAAGAAGGAACACGTGAAGATTGTTCCTGCCAAGAACTAAGAAGAGCTAGAGAAGATGTGGGAGGTGAAGGCAACAGTGGTCCCAGTGGTAATCAGAGGTGTGTGTGTGTGTGTGTGTGTGTGTGTTTGTGTGTGTGTTTGTGTGTGTATTTTAAAAGAAGAGAAGTGAAAGAGCAGAAACATAAATGGTTTAGGTTAATTCTAGTTTAAAGTTTGGGCTGAGTTTAAAATACACACACTGGTTAGATGTGATTAACAGTTTGGCAAAGTTTCATTTAGGAATAAAATACTGATTCAAATCATCGTTTACTGTTGGATGATACAAGGTTGGGCATAGTATTAAAACACTAGAAGCAAAATATAAAAAGCCTTTATTAGCAGGCTGCTCTGTGCTCCCCTACCTAAAAGCAGTTCTCTTTAGACCACATGAATGTTGTAACTTTTTGGACTAAAATGTATTTCAAAATGCTCCTCATCTCTACCAACTATCTGCTGAGCATGTTGCACAAATTCTGGTGTCAACCTGTAAACATGTGAAATAACCTCTTCAGTCCTCCCACCAAAATTTTCCAAGCTCTACAACCATTTTGAGGCTCTACAATATTGACTACTGTCATGTTGTCATGCCCTCCATCATAAAGCTGTTTTGGTTAAGCCTCTGTTGAACTTCCAAAGAAGCAGTAATTGGCAATCCAGGGCCAAGTCCATTTTCACATAGTGCCTCATGTCCCAGCACGCTGGTGGCAGATGCCTCTGCTGTTATTGACATACTTAACACTCAGCAGTGACACTCATATACACGGTTATCCTTTTGTTGATTTCACTCACTGCCTGATGTGGATTAAATGTGTGGGAGGTGTGGTGTTACGGTGTGTTTTTGGATCATCAGCTTTTGGTTAATCTGGAACGTCACTCTCCTCAGACACACCACACCCCCTACACACAGTCGGACACACCTACAATTACATATGAGAGCTATGTCCTTTTTATTCACGGTTAACTCAGATATCTGCCCTAAGTGAAGGCTTGCTACTCCGTTGTTGCATAACTGGCAAAACTGCAAAGCTAATTTATGTTCACTCCCACATTGTTCCCTGCAGATCTCACCAAGGCTACTGTTGTACTCTGCACCTAATTTAGCACTGGTCTGCTCCCAGCACTGACACATTGGGAGTTATTTACGGTGAGAGTGAACAATGTGAGACTCAGGAAGGAGGAAAAATAATCCGGAACCTCTCAGTCTTGTCAAGTCGAACTTGTAGAGCATGGTCTCACAGAGAAAATATTCAAACAGTGATCAAACTTCTAGAAAATGATGCACATAGTAAACGGTTTAGGGAAAAATCTCTTTAAACTAGTTAGTTCATTTATATAGTTATTTTACTTGTCTTTAGAAAAGAGGCAGTTATTTATTGAAATCAGGCTTCATTATTGGCAGCCCTTTCTCTTCATCTACATCTCCCCATTGTTGTGTCTTACAACTGATCTCTTTGTGTTTATTTCTAACTTTAACACCAACATGTCATTCAGCTGCATTGTACGAAAACTTTAATTTAAGTGTCAAAATACAATATTTTATTTGACAATAAAGCTCTTTGAGTTCATACTTTTCTATTGCAGTGGGAACTACCAGAGAAGGTGTTTTGTAATCCGTGGCCACTCCAGGTGTACAGATAACTCCAACATGCTATAGTTGCAAGATGCAACTTACAGAACTTAGGGGGTTTAGGATCAGGGTTTGGGTTATGATTGTGGTTATGGTTATAGGGCTATAGTTAGGGTTATTTTTTGATGTGTCATGGGATGATGTTTCCACATCGCAAAACTGTGACATCACTAGTGTGACTGGTCACTTGCATTGTTGAGTCTGGACTAATATTAGTGTTGTTGATCCAGGAATGGCACCAACATGGCAATATCAGATCGAGCAACAAGTTGTATCCACAAACTCTGACTGCAACATGCAAGTCACGTTCTGTGTTAGATCCTTCCATTAAAAACACCACAGACAGGGTGGGGAGGTCCAGTGCACTCATTCTGATTCGTAAACTAAGCAGTTGACTCCTGCAGGTGTCCACCTGCCAGTTAAAACACCCTGAGGAAACTGTCCACGGAGGCTTGTACCCCAGAGATTGCTGCTTAGTGTTTTGTAGATCCAGATGGAATTTAAATTTGAAGATGTCTGTGGTCTGACCCACAAGCCCTGGGTAATGGGTGCTGCAAGTAGTGTGGTAAAGGGCCTCTCCACTTTGAACCCCTCATGCCATGCTCCTTCTCATTTTTAATAATGCATAGAGTTTGTTTTTGTTTATAATGTTTGTAAAGATGGGTATGGTCTAAACTCTTTGGACTGGTCTGACCGTTTGAAAGGTTATGTATGTTTTGTGTATCAGTTATTACATTGGCATTAGCTGCTTGCAGACCAAAATGTGGCACACGAATCTTTTAGCTTTTAGCAAGAGGTGAGATTTGAGTTTGTGTTGAGGTTAAGTGAGCCGCTAGGCCTCGAGTAATGGTGTGTTTGACAAGTTGTTGTATCTGCAACAGGAAACCGCCTGGCCTTGACAAAGGGTTTTGTCCAATTGGAGGATAACACGGAGGAAGTGGATGTATGGGAAAGCCAGGTCACAGTAAACTGTTGGTAGAGTTCCTGCAGAGCTACAAAATGTAAAAAATGAATCCCCTCGAGTTCAGTTGCAGCTGAATTTAAAATGCAGGTTTGCTCTTTGGTTTTGCACAGTTGTGCATCGTGCTTTGCTTTTAAGAAAGTATTTCACAAAAAGGGATTGTTTGTAGTGAGAATACACAAAGCAACAGTCTGTTAATTAGTTTCCCTGTTTGTGTTTTCTGTGCATTGGGATGGGCCATAGATGCACATAGTTGGTATCATGTGCGTTCCTGCCACTGGTGTCACACGAGTCAACTCATCTGCAGGTTGAAACTACAGTACTCAGTCCTCCAAACAAATATAGATGTCAACTCACCAAGTTATTTATTTTTTCCTTTCTTATTAGCTTGATTTTTGTACAAATGTTGTGCTTCCTGTCATCTGAAAGAAGTCCATTGTGTATAAAGAGGAGTGGACCGACTGCGCACGACAGGGTATCGGCATTTGTAGGACGCACACCATCCAGCTCTGTGCAAAAAAACAAACTGAGCAGAGCAGCCCTGAGGTCAGAGAGCAGTGAGGACTCTTTGGCTTTCTGTGTCAGCTGATGGGGAGCTGCAGTTTTCCAGAAGCTGAAACTGTAGAGCTGCTTACAGTGGAGCAATAAGACTGGAGACTACTGGGTTTGATAACCCCAGAAAAAGAGGAGACGCGTCTTTTTAAGAAACATCTTCTAAGGAAATCCTGAATGGCCACAAATGTTCCTGATCTACCGAAGAGGATTAGGGCCACTGGAAATAAAATAAAAAAAGAGTTCTGACTTTTCTCAGAATTCTGACTTTAATCTCAGAATTCTGAGATTAAAGTCAGAATTCTTTTTTTTTTTTTTTTTTTTTTTTTTTTTTTTTTTTTCCCAGTGGCCCCAATCCTCTTCCGTACCGATCCTCTTGACAAGGA
>NC_137933.1:7296350-7416584 GCF_963969265.1 Rhamphochromis sp. 'chilingali'
TTCATTATGTGAATAATTTTAAAATCTTAGCTCAAACGGCTGCAAAACCTGTTTGCCCAGCACGGGGATATTGAGTTCTATAAGATAAAGCCATAAACATGTTTGTCTGAGTCTTCTATCAAAAGTTACAGCGATTTATATGAAGTTGTACAAAAACGCTTTATTTCGCCAAGACAGTGTGTTTCTCACTGTTACATGCATTTGAATGGGAAACTCGCCTGAGACAAAGTATAGGTTTTCATTATGTGAATAATTTTAAAATCTTAGCTCAAACGGCTGCAAAACCTGTTTGCCCAGCACGGGGATATTGAGTTCTATAAGATAAAGCCATAAACATGTTTGTCTGAGTCTTCTATCAAAGGTTACAGCGATTTATATGAAGTTGTACAAAAACGCTTTATTTCGCCAAGACAGTGTGTTTCTCACTGTTACATGCATTTGAATGGGAAACTCGCCTGAGACAAAGTATAGGTTTTCATTATGTGAATAATTTTAAAATCTTAGCTCAAACAGCTGCAAAACCTGTTTGCCCAGCACGGGGATATTGAGTTCTATAAGATAAAGCCATAAACATGTTTGTCTGAGTCTTCTATCAAAGGTTACAGCGATTTATATGAAGTTGTACAAAAACGCTTTATTTCGCCAAGACAGTGTGTTTCTCACTGTTACATGCATTTGAATGGGAAACTCGCCTGAGACAAAGTATAGGTTTTCATTATGTGAATAATTTTAAAATCTTAGCTCAAACAGCTGCAAAACCTGTTCTGTTTGCCCAGCACGGGGATATTGAGTTCTATAAGATAAAGCCATAAACATGTGTGTCTGCATCTTCTATCAAAGGTTACAGCGATTTATATGAAGTTGTACAAAAACGCTTTATTTTGCCAAGACAATGCGTTTCTCACTGTTACATGCATTTGAATGGGAAACTCGCCTGAGACAAAGTGTAGGTTTTCATTATGTGAATAATTTTAAAATCTTAGCTCAAACGGCTGCAAAACCTGTTCTGTTTGCCCAGCACGGGGATATTGAGTTCTATAAGATAAAGCCATAAACATGTTTGTCTGAGTCTTCTATCAAAAGTTACAGCGATTTATATGAAGTTGTTCAAAAACGCTTTATTTCGCCAAGACAATGCGTTTCTCACTGTTACATGCATTTGAATGGGAAACTCGCCTGAGACAAAGTATAGGTTTTCATTATGTGAATAATTTTAAAATCTTAGCTCAAACGGCTGCAAAACCTGTTTGCCCAGCACGGGGATATTGAGTTCTATAAGATAAAGCCATAAACATGTTTGTCTGAGTCTTCTATCAAAAGTTACAGCGATTTATATGAAGTTGTACAAAAACGCTTTATTTCGCCAAGACAGTGTGTTTCTCACTGTTACATGCATTTGAATGGGAAACTCGCCTGAGACAAAGTATAGGTTTTCATTATGTGAATAATTTTAAAATCTTAGCTCAAACGGCTGCAAAACCTGTTTGCCCAGCACGGGGATATTGAGTTCTATAAGATAAAGCCATAAACATGTTTGTCTGAGTCTTCTATCAAAGGTTACAGCGATTTATATGAAGTTGTACAAAAACGCTTTATTTCGCCAAGACAGTGTGTTTCTCACTGTTACATGCATTTGAATGGGAAACTCGCCTGAGACAAAGTATAGGTTTTCATTATGTGAATAATTTTAAAATCTTAGCTCAAACGGCTGCAAAACCTGTTTGCCCAGCACGGGGATATTGAGTTCTATAAGATAAAGCCATAAACATGTTTGTCTGAGTCTTCTATCAAAAGTTACAGCGATTTATATGAAGTTGTTCAAAAACGCTTTATTTCGCCAAGACAATGCGTTTCTCACTGTTACATGCATTTGAATGGGAAACTCGCCTGAGACAAAGTATAGGTTTTCATTATGTGAATAATTTTAAAATCTTAGCTCAAACGGCTGCAAAACCTGTTCTGTTTGCCCAGCACGGGGATATTGAGTTCTATAAGATAAAGCCATAAACATGTTTGTCTGAGTCTTCTATCAAAAGTTACAGCGATTTATATGAAGTTGTTCAAAAACGCTTTATTTCGCCAAGACAATGCGTTTCTCACTGTTACATGCATTTGAATGGGAAACTCGCCTGAGACAAAGTATAGGTTTTCATTATGTGAATAATTTTAAAATCTTAGCTCAAACGGCTGCAAAACCTGTTCTGTTTGCCCAGCACGGGGATATTGAGTTCTATAAGATAAAGCCATAAACATGTTTGTCTGAGTCTTCTATCAAAAGTTACAGCGATTTATATGAAGTTGTTCAAAAACGCTTTATTTCGCCAAGACAATGCGTTTCTCACTGTTACATGCATTTGAATGGGAAACTCGCCTGAGACAAAGTATAGGTTTTCATTATGTGAATAATTTTAAAATCTTAGCTCAAACGGCTGCAAAACCTGTTTGCCCAGCACGGGGATATTGAGTTCTATAAGATAAAGCCATAAACATGTTTGTCTGAGTCTTCTATCAAAAGTTACAGCGATTTATATGAAGTTGTTCAAAAACGCTTTATTTTGCCAAGACAATGCGTTTCTCACTGTTACATGCATTTGAATGGGAAACTCGCCTGAGACAAAGTATAGGTTTTCATTATGTGAATAATTTTAAAATCTTAGCTCAAACGGCTGCAAAACCTGTTTGCCCAGCACGGGGACATTGAGTTCTATAAGATAAAGCCATAAACATGTGTGTCTGCGTCTTCTATCAAAGGTTACAGCGATTTATATGAAGTTGTACAAAAACGCTTTATTTTGCCAAGACAATGCGTTTCTCACTGTTACATGCATTTGAATGGGAAACTCGCCTGAGACAAAGTATAGGTTTTCAATATGTGAATAATTTTAAAGTCTTAGCTCAAACGGCTGCAAAACCTGTTCTGTTTGCCCAGCACGGGGATATTGAGTTCTATAAGATAAAGCCATAAACATGTTTGTCTGAGTCTTCTATCAAAGGTTACAGCGATTTATATGAAGTTGTACAAAAACGCTTTATTTCGCCAAGACAGTGTGTTTCTCACTGTTACATGCATTTGAATGGGAAACTCGCCTGAGACAAAGTATAGGTTTTCATTATGTGAATAATTTTAAAATCTTAGCTCAAACGGCTGCAAAACCTGTTTGCCCAGCACGGGGATATTGAGTTCTATAAGATAAAGCCATAAACATGTTTGTCTGAGTCTTCTATCAAAGGTTACAGCGATTTATATGAAGTTGTACAAAAACGCTTTATTTCGCCAAGACAGTGTGTTTCTCACTGTTACATGCATTTGAATGGGAAACTCGCCTGAGACAAAGTATAGGTTTTCATTATGTGAATAATTTTAAAATCTTAGCTCAAACGGCTGCAAAACCTGTTCTGTTTGCCCAGCACGGGGATATTGAGTTCTATAAGATAAAGCCATAAACATGTTTGTCTGAGTCTTCTATCAAAGGTTACAGCGATTTATATGAAGTTGTACAAAAACGCTTTATTTCGCCAAGACAGTGTGTTTCTCACTGTTACATGCATTTGAATGGGAAACTCGCCTGAGACAAAGTATAGGTTTTCATTATGTGAATAATTTTAAAATCTTAGCTCAAACGGCTGCAAAACCTGTTCTGTTTGCCCAGCACGGGGATATTGAGTTCTATAAGATAAAGCCATAAACATGTTTGTCTGAGTCTTCTATCAAAAGTTACAGCGATTTATATGAAGTTGTTCAAAAACGCTTTATTTCGCCAAGACAATGCGTTTCTCACTGTTACATGCATTTGAATGGGAAACTCGCCTGAGACAAAGTATAGGTTTTCATTATGTGAATAATTTTAAAATCTTAGCTCAAACGGCTGCAAAACCTGTTCTGTTTGCCCAGCACGGGGATATTGAGTTCTATAAGATAAAGCCATAAACATGTTTGTCTGAGTCTTCTATGAAAAGTTACAGCGATTTATATGAAGTTGTTCAAAAACGCTTTATTTCGCCAAGACAATGCGTTTCTCACTGTTACATGCATTTGAATGGGAAACTCGCCTGAGACAAAGTATAGGTTTTCATTATGTGAATAATTTGAAAATCTTAGCTCAAACGGCTGCAAAACCTGTTTGCCCAGCACGGGGACATTGAGTTCTATAAGATAAAGCCATAAACATGTGTGTCTGCATCTTCTATCAAAGGTTACAGCGATTTATATGAAGTTGTACAAAAACGCTTTATTTTGCCAAGACAATGCGTTTCTCACTGTTACATGCATTTGAATGGGAAACTCGCCTGAGACAAAGTATAGGTTTTCATTATGTGAATAATTTTAAAATCTTAGCTCAAACGGCTGCAAAACCTGTTCTGTTTGCCCAGCACGGGGATATTGAGTTCTATAAGATAAAGCCATAAACATGTTTGTCTGAGTCTTCTATCAAAAGTTACAGCGATTTATATGAAGTTGTTCAAAAACGCTTTATTTCGCCAAGACAATGCGTTTCTCACTGTTACATGCATTTGAATGGGAAACTCGCCTGAGACAAAGTATAGGTTTTCATTATGTGAATAATTTTAAAATCTTAGCTCAAACGGCTGCAAAACCTGTTTGCCCAGCACGGGGATATTGAGTTCTATAAGATAAAGCCATAAACATGTTTGTCTGAGTCTTCTATCAAAAGTTACAGCGATTTATATGAAGTTGTACAAAAACGCTTTATTTCGCCAAGACAGTGTGTTTCTCACTGTTACATGCATTTGAATGGGAAACTCGCCTGAGACAAAGTATAGGTTTTCATTATGTGAATAATTTTAAAATCTTAGCTCAAACGGCTGCAAAACCTGTTTGCCCAGCACGGGGATATTGAGTTCTATAAGATAAAGCCATAAACATGTTTGTCTGAGTCTTCTATCAAAGGTTACAGCGATTTATATGAAGTTGTACAAAAACGCTTTATTTCGCCAAGACAGTGTGTTTCTCACTGTTACATGCATTTGAATGGGAAACTCGCCTGAGACAAAGTATAGGTTTTCATTATGTGAATAATTTTAAAATCTTAGCTCAAACAGCTGCAAAACCTGTTTGCCCAGCACGGGGATATTGAGTTCTATAAGATAAAGCCATAAACATGTTTGTCTGAGTCTTCTATCAAAGGTTACAGCGATTTATATGAAGTTGTACAAAAACGCTTTATTTCGCCAAGACAGTGTGTTTCTCACTGTTACATGCATTTGAATGGGAAACTCGCCTGAGACAAAGTATAGGTTTTCATTATGTGAATAATTTTAAAATCTTAGCTCAAACGGCTGCAAAACCTGTTCTGTTTGCCCAGCACGGGGATATTGAGTTCTATAAGATAAAGCCATAAACATGTTTGTCTGAGTCTTCTATCAAAAGTTACAGCGATTTATATGAAGTTGTTCAAAAACGCTTTATTTCGCCAAGACAATGCGTTTCTCACTGTTACATGCATTTGAATGGGAAACTCGCCTGAGACAAAGTATAGGTTTTCATTATGTGAATAATTTTAAAATCTTAGCTCAAACGGCTGCAAAACCTGTTTGCCCAGCACGGGGATATTGAGTTCTATAAGATAAAGCCATAAACATGTTTGTCTGAGTCTTCTATCAAAAGTTACAGCGATTTATATGAAGTTGTTCAAAAACGCTTTATTTCGCCAAGACAGTGCGTTTCTCACTGTTACATGCATTTGAATGGGAAACTCGCCTGAGACAAAGTATAGGTTTTCATTATGTGAATAATTTTAAAATCTTAGCTCAAACGGCTGCAAAACCTGTTTGCCCAGCACGGGGATATTGAGTTCTATAAGATAAAGCCATAAACATGTTTGTCTGAGTCTTCTATCAAAGGTTACAGCGATTTATATGAAGTTGTACAAAAACGCTTTATTTCGCCAAGACAGTGTGTTTCTCACTGTTACATGCATTTGAATGGGAAACTCGCCTGAGACAAAGTATAGGTTTTCATTATGTGAATAATTTTAAAATCTTAGCTCAAACAGCTGCAAATCCTGTTTGCCCAGCACGGGGACCTTGAGTTCTATAAGATAAAGCCATAAACATGTTTGTCTGAGTCTTCTATCAAAGGTTACAGCGATTTATATGAAGTTGTACAAAAACGCTTTATTTCGCCAAGACAGTGTGTTTCTCACTGTTACATGCATTTGAATGGGAAACTCGCCTGAGACAAAGTATAGGTTTTCATTATGTGAATAATTTTAAAATCTTAGCTCAAACGGCTGCAAAACCTGTTCTGTTTGCCCAGCACGGGGATATTGAGTTCTATAAGATAAAGCCATAAACATGTTTGTCTGAGTCTTCTATCAAAAGTTACAGCGATTTATATGAAGTTGTTCAAAAACGCTTTATTTCGCCAAGACAATGCGTTTCTCACTGTTACATGCATTTGAATGGGAAACTCGCCTGAGACAAAGTATAGGTTTTCATTATGTGAATAATTTTAAAATCTTAGCTCAAACGGCTGCAAAACCTGTTCTGTTTGCCCAGCACGGGGATATTGAGTTCTATAAGATAAAGCCATAAACATGTTTGTCTGAGTCTTCTATCAAAAGTTACAGCGATTTATATGAAGTTGTTCAAAAACGCTTTATTTCGCCAAGACAATGCGTTTCTCACTGTTACATGCATTTGAATGGGAAACTCGCCTGAGACAAAGTATAGGTTTTCATTATGTGAATAATTTGAAAATCTTAGCTCAAACGGCTGCAAAACCTGTTTGCCCATCACGGGGACATTGAGTTCTATAAGATAAAGCCATAAACATGTGTGTCTGCATCTTCTATCAAAGGTTACAGCGATTTATATGAAGTTGTACAAAAACGCTTTATTTTGCCAAGACAATGCGTTTCTCACTGTTACATGCATTTGAATGGGAAACTCGCCTGAGACAAAGTATAGGTTTTCATTATGTGAATAATTTTAAAATCTTAGCTCAAACGGCTGCAAAACCTGTTTGCCCAGCACGGGGATATTGAGTTCTATAAGATAAAGCCATAAACATTTTTGTCTGAGTCTTCTATCAAAAGTTACAGCGATTTATATGAAGTTGTACAAAAACGCTTTATTTCGCCAAGACAATGCGTTTCTCACTGTTACATGCATTTGAATGGGAAACTCGCCTGAAACAAAGTATAGGTTTTCATTATGTGAATAATTTTAAAATCTTAGCTCAAACGGCTGCAAAACCTGTTTGCCCAGCACGGGGATATTGAGTTCTATAAGATAAAGCCATAAACATGTTTGTCTGAGTCTTCTATCAAAAGTTACAGCGATTTATATGAAGTTGTTCAAAAACGCTTTATTTCGCCAAGACAATGCGTTTCTCACTGTTACATGCATTTGAATGGGAAACTCGCCTGAGACAAAGTATAGGTTTTCATTATGTGAATAATTTTAAAATCTTAGCTCAAACGGCTGCAAAACCTGTTTGCCCAGCACGCCGACATTGAGTTCTATAAGATAAAGCCATAAACATGTTTGTCTGAGTCTTCTATCAAAAGTTACAGCGATTTATATGAAGTTGTTCAAAAACGCTTTATTTCGCCAAGACAATGCGTTTCTCACTGTTACATGCATTTGAATGGGAAACTCGCCTGAGACAAAGTATAGGTTTTCATTATGTGAATAATTTTAAAATCTTAGCTCAAACGGCTGCAAAACCTGTTCTGTTTGCCCAGCACGGGGATATTGAGTTCTATAAGATAAAGCCATAAACATGTTTGTCTGAGTCTTCTATCAAAAGTTACAGCGATTTATATGAAGTTGTTCAAAAACGCTTTATTTCGCCAAGACAATGCGTTTCTCACTGTTACATGCATTTGAATGGGAAACTCGCCTGAGACAAAGTATAGGTTTTCATTATGTGAATAATTTTAAAATCTTAGCTCAAACGGCTGCAAAACCTGTTTGCCCAGCACGGGGATATTGAGTTCTATAAGATAAAGCCATAAACATGTTTGTCTGAGTCTTCTATCAAAAGTTACAGCGATTTATATGAAGTTGTTCAAAAACGCTTTATTTTGCCAAGACAATGCGTTTCTCACTGTTACATGCATTTGAATGGGAAACTCGCCTGAGACAAAGTATAGGTTTTCATTATGTGAATAATTTTAAAATCTTAGCTCAAACGGCTGCAAAACCTGTTTGCCCAGCACGGGGACATTGAGTTCTATAAGATAAAGCCATAAACATGTGTGTCTGCGTCTTCTATCAAAGGTTACAGCGATTTATATGAAGTTGTACAAAAACGCTTTATTTTGCCAAGACAATGCGTTTCTCACTGTTACATGCATTTGAATGGGAAACTCGCCTGAGACAAAGTATAGGTTTTCAATATGTGAATAATTTTAAAGTCTTAGCTCAAACGGCTGCAAAACCTGTTCTGTTTGCCCAGCACGGGGATATTGAGTTCTATAAGATAAAGCCATAAACATGTTTGTCTGAGTCTTCTATCAAAGGTTACAGCGATTTATATGAAGTTGTACAAAAACGCTTTATTTCGCCAAGACAGTGTGTTTCTCACTGTTACATGCATTTGAATGGGAAACTCGCCTGAGACAAAGTATAGGTTTTCATTATGTGAATAATTTTAAAATCTTAGCTCAAACGGCTGCAAAACCTGTTTGCCCAGCACGGGGATATTGAGTTCTATAAGATAAAGCCATAAACATGTTTGTCTGAGTCTTCTATCAAAGGTTACAGCGATTTATATGAAGTTGTACAAAAACGCTTTATTTCGCCAAGACAGTGTGTTTCTCACTGTTACATGCATTTGAATGGGAAACTCGCCTGAGACAAAGTATAGGTTTTCATTATGTGAATAATTTTAAAATCTTAGCTCAAACGGCTGCAAAACCTGTTCTGTTTGCCCAGCACGGGGATATTGAGTTCTATAAGATAAAGCCATAAACATGTTTGTCTGAGTCTTCTATCAAAAGTTACAGCGATTTATATGAAGTTGTTCAAAAACGCTTTATTTCGCCAAGACAATGCGTTTCTCACTGTTACATGCATTTGAATGGGAAACTCGCCTGAGACAAAGTATAGGTTTTCATTATGTGAATAATTTTAAAATCTTAGCTCAAACGGCTGCAAAACCTGTTCTGTTTGCCCAGCACGGGGATATTGAGTTCTATAAGATAAAGCCATAAACATGTTTGTCTGAGTCTTCTATCAAAAGTTACAGCGATTTATATGAAGTTGTTCAAAAACGCTTTATTTCGCCAAGACAATGCGTTTCTCACTGTTACATGCATTTGAATGGGAAACTCGCCTGAGACAAAGTATAGGTTTTCATTATGTGAATAATTTTAAAATCTTAGCTCAAACGGCTGCAAAACCTGTTTGCCCAGCACGGGGATATTGAGTTCTATAAGATAAAGCCATAAACATGTTTGTCTGAGTCTTCTATCAAAAGTTACAGCGATTTATATGAAGTTGTTCAAAAACGCTTTATTTCGCCAAGACAGTGCGTTTCTCACTGTTACATGCATTTGAATGGGAAACTCGCCTGAGACAAAGTATAGGTTTTCATTATGTGAATAATTTTAAAATCTTAGCTCAAACGGCTGCAAAACCTGTTTGCCCAGCACGGGGATATTGAGTTCTATAAGATAAAGCCATAAACATGTTTGTCTGAGTCTTCTATCAAAGGTTACAGCGATTTATATGAAGTTGTACAAAAACGCTTTATTTCGCCAAGACAGTGTGTTTCTCACTGTTACATGCATTTGAATGGGAAACTCGCCTGAGACAAAGTATAGGTTTTCATTATGTGAATAATTTTAAAATCTTAGCTCAAACGGCTGCAAAACCTGTTCTGTTTGCCCAGCACGGGGATATTGAGTTCTATAAGATAAAGCCATAAACATGTTTGTCTGAGTCTTCTATCAAAAGTTACAGCGATTTATATGAAGTTGTTCAAAAACGCTTTATTTCGCCAAGACAATGCGTTTCTCACTGTTACATGCATTTGAATGGGAAACTCGCCTGAGACAAAGTATAGGTTTTCATTATGTGAATAATTTTAAAATCTTAGCTCAAACGGCTGCAAAACCTGTTTGCCCAGCACGGGGATATTGAGTTCTATAAGATAAAGCCATAAACATGTTTGTCTGAGTCTTCTATCAAAAGTTACAGCGATTTATATGAAGTTGTTCAAAAACGCTTTATTTTGCCAAGACAATGCGTTTCTCACTGTTACATGCATTTGAATGGGAAACTCGCCTGAGACAAAGTATAGGTTTTCATTATGTGAATAATTTTAAAATCTTAGCTCAAACGGCTGCAAAACCTGTTTGCCCAGCACGGGGACATTGAGTTCTATAAGATAAAGCCATAAACATGTGTGTCTGCGTCTTCTATCAAAGGTTACAGCGATTTATATGAAGTTGTACAAAAACGCTTTATTTTGCCAAGACAATGCGTTTCTCACTGTTACATGCATTTGAATGGGAAACTCGCCTGAGACAAAGTATAGGTTTTCAATATGTGAATAATTTTAAAGTCTTAGCTCAAACGGCTGCAAAACCTGTTCTGTTTGCCCAGCACGGGGATATTGAGTTCTATAAGATAAAGCCATAAACATGTTTGTCTGAGTCTTCT
Organism: Rhamphochromis sp. 'chilingali'; assembly: GCF_963969265.1. Lineage (NCBI taxonomy): Eukaryota > Metazoa > Chordata > Actinopteri > Cichliformes > Cichlidae > Rhamphochromis > Rhamphochromis sp. 'chilingali'. The sequence continues at coordinate 7,306,986 of NC_137933.1, forward strand.
ATCAAAGGTTACAGCGATTTATATGAAGTTGTACAAAAACGCTTTATTTCGCCAAGACAGTGTGTTTCTCACTGTTACATGCATTTGAATGGGAAACTCGCCTGAGACAAAGTATAGGTTTTCATTATGTGAATAATTTTAAAATCTTAGCTCAAACGGCTGCAAAACCTGTTTGCCCAGCACGGGGATATTGAGTTCTATAAGATAAAGCCATAAACATGTTTGTCTGAGTCTTCTATCAAAGGTTACAGCGATTTATATGAAGTTGTACAAAAACGCTTTATTTCGCCAAGACAGTGTGTTTCTCACTGTTACATGCATTTGAATGGGAAACTCGCCTGAGACAAAGTATAGGTTTTCATTATGTGAATAATTTTAAAATCTTAGCTCAAACGGCTGCAAAACCTGTTCTGTTTGCCCAGCACGGGGATATTGAGTTCTATAAGATAAAGCCATAAACATGTTTGTCTGAGTCTTCTATCAAAAGTTACAGCGATTTATATGAAGTTGTTCAAAAACGCTTTATTTCGCCAAGACAATGCGTTTCTCACTGTTACATGCATTTGAATGGGAAACTCGCCTGAGACAAAGTATAGGTTTTCATTATGTGAATAATTTTAAAATCTTAGCTCAAACGGCTGCAAAACCTGTTCTGTTTGCCCAGCACGGGGATATTGAGTTCTATAAGATAAAGCCATAAACATGTTTGTCTGAGTCTTCTATCAAAAGTTACAGCGATTTATATGAAGTTGTTCAAAAACGCTTTATTTCGCCAAGACAATGCGTTTCTCACTGTTACATGCATTTGAATGGGAAACTCGCCTGAGACAAAGTATAGGTTTTCATTATGTGAATAATTTTAAAATCTTAGCTCAAACGGCTGCAAAACCTGTTTGCCCAGCACGGGGATATTGAGTTCTATAAGATAAAGCCATAAACATGTTTGTCTGAGTCTTCTATCAAAAGTTACAGCGATTTATATGAAGTTGTTCAAAAACGCTTTATTTCGCCAAGACAGTGCGTTTCTCACTGTTACATGCATTTGAATGGGAAACTCGCCTGAGACAAAGTATAGGTTTTCATTATGTGAATAATTTTAAAATCTTAGCTCAAACGGCTGCAAAACCTGTTTGCCCAGCACGGGGATATTGAGTTCTATAAGATAAAGCCATAAACATGTTTGTCTGAGTCTTCTATCAAAGGTTACAGCGATTTATATGAAGTTGTACAAAAACGCTTTATTTCGCCAAGACAGTGTGTTTCTCACTGTTACATGCATTTGAATGGGAAACTCGCCTGAGACAAAGTATAGGTTTTCATTATGTGAATAATTTTAAAATCTTAGCTCAAACAGCTGCAAATCCTGTTTGCCCAGCACGGGGACCTTGAGTTCTATAAGATAAAGCCATAAACATGTTTGTCTGAGTCTTCTATCAAAAGTTACAGCGATTTATATGAAGTTGTTCAAAAACGCTTTATTTCGCCAAGACAATGCGTTTCTCACTGTTACATGCATTTGAATGGGAAACTCGCCTGAAACAAAGTATAGGTTTTCATTATGTGAATAATTTTAAAATCTTAGCTCAAACGGCTGCAAAACCTGTTTGCCCAGCACGGGGATATTGAGTTCTATAAGATAAAGCCATAAACATGTTTGTCTGAGTCTTCTATCAAAAGTTACAGCGATTTATATGAAGTTGTTCAAAAACGCTTTATTTCGCCAAGACAATGCGTTTCTCACTGTTACATGCATTTGAATGGGAAACTCGCCTGAGACAAAGTATAGGTTTTCATTATGTGAATAATTTTAAAATCTTAGCTCAAACGGCTGCAAAACCTGTTCTGTTTGCCCAGCACGGGGATATTGAGTTCTATAAGATAAAGCCATAAACATGTTTGTCTGAGTCTTCTATCAAAAGTTACAGCGATTTATATGAAGTTGTTCAAAAACGCTTTATTTCGCCAAGACAATGCGTTTCTCACTGTTACATGCATTTGAATGGGAAACTCGCCTGAGACAAAGTATAGGTTTTCATTATGTGAATAATTTTAAAATCTTAGCTCAAACGGCTGCAAAACCTGTTCTGTTTGCCCAGCACGGGGATATTGAGTTCTATAAGATAAAGCCATAAACATGTTTGTCTGAGTCTTCTATCAAAAGTTACAGCGATTTATATGAAGTTGTTCAAAAACGCTTTATTTCGCCAAGACAATGCGTTTCTCACTGTTACATGCATTTGAATGGGAAACTCGCCTGAGACAAAGTATAGGTTTTCATTATGTGAATAATTTTAAAATCTTAGCTCAAACGGCTGCAAAACCTGTTTGCCCAGCACGGGGATATTGAGTTCTATAAGATAAAGCCATAAACATGTTTGTCTGAGTCTTCTATCAAAAGTTACAGCGATTTATATGAAGTTGTTCAAAAACGCTTTATTTCGCCAAGACAGTGCGTTTCTCACTGTTACATGCATTTGAATGGGAAACTCGCCTGAGACAAAGTATAGGTTTTCATTATGTGAATAATTTTAAAATCTTAGCTCAAACGGCTGCAAAACCTGTTTGCCCAGCACGGGGATATTGAGTTCTATAAGATAAAGCCATAAACATGTTTGTCTGAGTCTTCTATCAAAGGTTACAGCGATTTATATGAAGTTGTACAAAAACGCTTTATTTCGCCAAGACAGTGTGTTTCTCACTGTTACATGCATTTGAATGGGAAACTCGCCTGAGACAAAGTATAGGTTTTCATTATGTGAATAATTTTAAAATCTTAGCTCAAACAGCTGCAAATCCTGTTTGCCCAGCACGGGGACCTTGAGTTCTATAAGATAAAGCCATAAACATGTTTGTCTGAGTCTTCTATCAAAAGTTACAGCGATTTATATGAAGTTGTTCAAAAACGCTTTATTTCGCCAAGACAATGCGTTTCTCACTGTTACATGCATTTGAATGGGAAACTCGCCTGAAACAAAGTATAGGTTTTCATTATGTGAATAATTTTAAAATCTTAGCTCAAACGGCTGCAAAACCTGTTTGCCCAGCACGGGGATATTGAGTTCTATAAGATAAAGCCATAAACATGTTTGTCTGAGTCTTCTATCAAAAGTTACAGCGATTTATATGAAGTTGTTCAAAAACGCTTTATTTCGCCAAGACAATGCGTTTCTCACTGTTACATGCATTTGAATGGGAAACTCGCCTGAGACAAAGTATAGGTTTTCATTATGTGAATAATTTGAAAATCTTAGCTCAAACGGCTGCAAAACCTGTTTGCCCAGCACGGGGACATTGAGTTCTATAAGATAAAGCCATAAACATGTTTGTCTGAGTCTTCTATCAAAAGTTACAGCGATTTATATGAAGTTGTACAAAAACGCTTTATTTTGCCAAGACAATGCGTTTCTCACTGTTACATGCATTTGAATGGGAAACTCGCCTGAGACAAAGTATAGGTTTTCATTATGTGAATAATTTTAAAATCTTAGCTCAAACGGCTGCAAAACCTGTTCTGTTTGCCCAGCACGGGGATATTGAGTTCTATAAGATAAAGCCATAAACATGTTTGTCTGAGTCTTCTATCAAAGGTTACAGCGATTTATATGAAGTTGTACAAAAACGCTTTATTTCGCCAAGACAGTGTGTTTCTCACTGTTACATGCATTTGAATGGGAAACTCGCCTGAGACAAAGTATAGGTTTTCATTATGTGAATAATTTTAAAATCTTAGCTCAAACGGCTGCAAAACCTGTTCTGTTTGCCCAGCACGGGGATATTGAGTTCTATAAGATAAAGCCATAAACATGTTTGTCTGAGTCTTCTATCAAAAGTTACAGCGATTTATATGAAGTTGTTCAAAAACGCTTTATTTCGCCAAGACAATGCGTTTCTCACTGTTACATGCATTTGAATGGGAAACTCGCCTGAGACAAAGTATAGGTTTTCATTATGTGAATAATTTTAAAATCTTAGCTCAAACGGCTGCAAAACCTGTTCTGTTTGCCCAGCACGGGGATATTGAGTTCTATAAGATAAAGCCATAAACATGTTTGTCTGAGTCTTCTATCAAAAGTTACAGCGATTTATATGAAGTTGTTCAAAAACGCTTTATTTCGCCAAGACAGTGTGTTTCTCACTGTTACATGCATTTGAATGGGAAACTCGCCTGAGACAAAGTATAGGTTTTCATTATGTGAATAATTTGAAAATCTTAGCTCAAACGGCTGCAAAACCTGTTTGCCCAGCACGGGGACATTGAGTTCTATAAGATAAAGCCATAAACATGTGTGTCTGCATCTTCTATCAAAGGTTACAGCGATTTATATGAAGTTGTACAAAAACGCTTTATTTTGCCAAGACAATGCGTTTCTCACTGTTACATGCATTTGAATGGGAAACTCGCCTGAGACAAAGTATAGGTTTTCATTATGTGAATAATTTTAAAATCTTAGCTCAAACGGCTGCAAAACCTGTTTGCCCAGCACGGGGATATTGAGTTCTATAAGATAAAGCCATAAACATGTTTGTCTGAGTCTTCTATCAAAAGTTACAGCGATTTATATGAAGTTGTTCAAAAACGCTTTATTTCGCCAAGACAATGCGTTTCTCACTGTTACATGCATTTGAATGGGAAACTCGCCTGAAACAAAGTATAGGTTTTCATTATGTGAATAATTTTAAAATCTTAGCTCAAACGGCTGCAAAACCTGTTTGCCCAGCACGGGGATATTGAGTTCTATAAGATAAAGCCATAAACATGTTTGTCTGAGTCTTCTATCAAAAGTTACAGCGATTTATATGAAGTTGTTCAAAAACGCTTTATTTCGCCAAGACAATGCGTTTCTCACTGTTACATGCATTTGAATGGGAAACTCGCCTGAGACAAAGTATAGGTTTTCATTATGTGAATAATTTTAAAATCTTAGCTCAAACGGCTGCAAAACCTGTTTGCCCAGCACGGGGATATTGAGTTCTATAAGATAAAGCCATAAACATGTTTGTCTGAGTCTTCTATCAAAGGTTACAGCGATTTATATGAAGTTGTACAAAAACGCTTTATTTCGCCAAGACAGTGTGTTTCTCACTGTTACATGCATTTGAATGGGAAACTCGCCTGAGACAAAGTATAGGTTTTCATTATGTGAATAATTTTAAAATCTTAGCTCAAACGGCTGCAAAACCTGTTTGCCCAGCACGGGGATATTGAGTTCTATAAGATAAAGCCATAAACATGTTTGTCTGAGTCTTCTATCAAAGGTTACAGCGATTTATATGAAGTTGTACAAAAACGCTTTATTTCGCCAAGACAGTGTGTTTCTCACTGTTACATGCATTTGAATGGGAAACTCGCCTGAGACAAAGTATAGGTTTTCATTATGTGAATAATTTTAAAATCTTAGCTCAAACGGCTGCAAAACCTGTTCTGTTTGCCCAGCACGGGGATATTGAGTTCTATAAGATAAAGCCATAAACATGTTTGTCTGAGTCTTCTATCAAAAGTTACAGCGATTTATATGAAGTTGTTCAAAAACGCTTTATTTCGCCAAGACAATGCGTTTCTCACTGTTACATGCATTTGAATGGGAAACTCGCCTGAGACAAAGTATAGGTTTTCATTATGTGAATAATTTTAAAATCTTAGCTCAAACGGCTGCAAAACCTGTTCTGTTTGCCCAGCACGGGGATATTGAGTTCTATAAGATAAAGCCATAAACATGTTTGTCTGAGTCTTCTATCAAAAGTTACAGCGATTTATATGAAGTTGTTCAAAAACGCTTTATTTCGCCAAGACAATGCGTTTCTCACTGTTACATGCATTTGAATGGGAAACTCGCCTGAGACAAAGTATAGGTTTTCATTATGTGAATAATTTTAAAATCTTAGCTCAAACGGCTGCAAAACCTGTTTGCCCAGCACGGGGATATTGAGTTCTATAAGATAAAGCCATAAACATGTTTGTCTGAGTCTTCTATCAAAAGTTACAGCGATTTATATGAAGTTGTTCAAAAACGCTTTATTTCGCCAAGACAGTGCGTTTCTCACTGTTACATGCATTTGAATGGGAAACTCGCCTGAGACAAAGTATAGGTTTTCATTATGTGAATAATTTTAAAATCTTAGCTCAAACGGCTGCAAAACCTGTTTGCCCAGCACGGGGATATTGAGTTCTATAAGATAAAGCCATAAACATGTTTGTCTGAGTCTTCTATCAAAGGTTACAGCGATTTATATGAAGTTGTACAAAAACGCTTTATTTCGCCAAGACAGTGTGTTTCTCACTGTTACATGCATTTGAATGGGAAACTCGCCTGAGACAAAGTATAGGTTTTCATTATGTGAATAATTTTAAAATCTTAGCTCAAACAGCTGCAAATCCTGTTTGCCCAGCACGGGGACCTTGAGTTCTATAAGATAAAGCCATAAACATGTTTGTCTGAGTCTTCTATCAAAAGTTACAGCGATTTATATGAAGTTGTTCAAAAACGCTTTATTTCGCCAAGACAATGCGTTTCTCACTGTTACATGCATTTGAATGGGAAACTCGCCTGAAACAAAGTATAGGTTTTCATTATGTGAATAATTTTAAAATCTTAGCTCAAACGGCTGCAAAACCTGTTTGCCCAGCACGGGGATATTGAGTTCTATAAGATAAAGCCATAAACATGTTTGTCTGAGTCTTCTATCAAAAGTTACAGCGATTTATATGAAGTTGTTCAAAAACGCTTTATTTCGCCAAGACAATGCGTTTCTCACTGTTACATGCATTTGAATGGGAAACTCGCCTGAGACAAAGTATAGGTTTTCATTATGTGAATAATTTTAAAATCTTAGCTCAAACGGCTGCAAAACCTGTTCTGTTTGCCCAGCACGGGGATATTGAGTTCTATAAGATAAAGCCATAAACATGTTTGTCTGAGTCTTCTATCAAAAGTTACAGCGATTTATATGAAGTTGTTCAAAAACGCTTTATTTCGCCAAGACAATGCGTTTCTCACTGTTACATGCATTTGAATGGGAAACTCGCCTGAGACAAAGTATAGGTTTTCATTATGTGAATAATTTTAAAATCTTAGCTCAAACGGCTGCAAAACCTGTTCTGTTTGCCCAGCACGGGGATATTGAGTTCTATAAGATAAAGCCATAAACATGTTTGTCTGAGTCTTCTATCAAAAGTTACAGCGATTTATATGAAGTTGTTCAAAAACGCTTTATTTCGCCAAGACAATGCGTTTCTCACTGTTACATGCATTTGAATGGGAAACTCGCCTGAGACAAAGTATAGGTTTTCATTATGTGAATAATTTTAAAATCTTAGCTCAAACGGCTGCAAAACCTGTTTGCCCAGCACGGGGATATTGAGTTCTATAAGATAAAGCCATAAACATGTTTGTCTGAGTCTTCTATCAAAAGTTACAGCGATTTATATGAAGTTGTTCAAAAACGCTTTATTTCGCCAAGACAGTGCGTTTCTCACTGTTACATGCATTTGAATGGGAAACTCGCCTGAGACAAAGTATAGGTTTTCATTATGTGAATAATTTTAAAATCTTAGCTCAAACGGCTGCAAAACCTGTTTGCCCAGCACGGGGATATTGAGTTCTATAAGATAAAGCCATAAACATGTTTGTCTGAGTCTTCTATCAAAGGTTACAGCGATTTATATGAAGTTGTACAAAAACGCTTTATTTCGCCAAGACAGTGTGTTTCTCACTGTTACATGCATTTGAATGGGAAACTCGCCTGAGACAAAGTATAGGTTTTCATTATGTGAATAATTTTAAAATCTTAGCTCAAACAGCTGCAAATCCTGTTTGCCCAGCACGGGGACCTTGAGTTCTATAAGATAAAGCCATAAACATGTTTGTCTGAGTCTTCTATCAAAAGTTACAGCGATTTATATGAAGTTGTTCAAAAACGCTTTATTTCGCCAAGACAATGCGTTTCTCACTGTTACATGCATTTGAATGGGAAACTCGCCTGAAACAAAGTATAGGTTTTCATTATGTGAATAATTTTAAAATCTTAGCTCAAACGGCTGCAAAACCTGTTTGCCCAGCACGGGGATATTGAGTTCTATAAGATAAAGCCATAAACATGTTTGTCTGAGTCTTCTATCAAAAGTTACAGCGATTTATATGAAGTTGTTCAAAAACGCTTTATTTCGCCAAGACAATGCGTTTCTCACTGTTACATGCATTTGAATGGGAAACTCGCCTGAGACAAAGTATAGGTTTTCATTATGTGAATAATTTGAAAATCTTAGCTCAAACGGCTGCAAAACCTGTTTGCCCAGCACGGGGACATTGAGTTCTATAAGATAAAGCCATAAACATGTTTGTCTGAGTCTTCTATCAAAAGTTACAGCGATTTATATGAAGTTGTACAAAAACGCTTTATTTTGCCAAGACAATGCGTTTCTCACTGTTACATGCATTTGAATGGGAAACTCGCCTGAGACAAAGTATAGGTTTTCATTATGTGAATAATTTTAAAATCTTAGCTCAAACGGCTGCAAAACCTGTTCTGTTTGCCCAGCACGGGGATATTGAGTTCTATAAGATAAAGCCATAAACATGTTTGTCTGAGTCTTCTATCAAAGGTTACAGCGATTTATATGAAGTTGTACAAAAACGCTTTATTTCGCCAAGACAGTGTGTTTCTCACTGTTACATGCATTTGAATGGGAAACTCGCCTGAGACAAAGTATAGGTTTTCATTATGTGAATAATTTTAAAATCTTAGCTCAAACGGCTGCAAAACCTGTTCTGTTTGCCCAGCACGGGGATATTGAGTTCTATAAGATAAAGCCATAAACATGTTTGTCTGAGTCTTCTATCAAAAGTTACAGCGATTTATATGAAGTTGTTCAAAAACGCTTTATTTCGCCAAGACAATGCGTTTCTCACTGTTACATGCATTTGAATGGGAAACTCGCCTGAGACAAAGTATAGGTTTTCATTATGTGAATAATTTTAAAATCTTAGCTCAAACGGCTGCAAAACCTGTTCTGTTTGCCCAGCACGGGGATATTGAGTTCTATAAGATAAAGCCATAAACATGTTTGTCTGAGTCTTCTATCAAAAGTTACAGCGATTTATATGAAGTTGTTCAAAAACGCTTTATTTCGCCAAGACAGTGTGTTTCTCACTGTTACATGCATTTGAATGGGAAACTCGCCTGAGACAAAGTATAGGTTTTCATTATGTGAATAATTTGAAAATCTTAGCTCAAACGGCTGCAAAACCTGTTTGCCCAGCACGGGGACATTGAGTTCTATAAGATAAAGCCATAAACATGTGTGTCTGCATCTTCTATCAAAGGTTACAGCGATTTATATGAAGTTGTACAAAAACGCTTTATTTTGCCAAGACAATGCGTTTCTCACTGTTACATGCATTTGAATGGGAAACTCGCCTGAGACAAAGTATAGGTTTTCATTATGTGAATAATTTTAAAATCTTAGCTCAAACGGCTGCAAAACCTGTTTGCCCAGCACGGGGATATTGAGTTCTATAAGATAAAGCCATAAACATGTTTGTCTGAGTCTTCTATCAAAAGTTACAGCGATTTATATGAAGTTGTTCAAAAACGCTTTATTTCGCCAAGACAATGCGTTTCTCACTGTTACATGCATTTGAATGGGAAACTCGCCTGAAACAAAGTATAGGTTTTCATTATGTGAATAATTTTAAAATCTTAGCTCAAACGGCTGCAAAACCTGTTTGCCCAGCACGGGGATATTGAGTTCTATAAGATAAAGCCATAAACATGTTTGTCTGAGTCTTCTATCAAAAGTTACAGCGATTTATATGAAGTTGTTCAAAAACGCTTTATTTCGCCAAGACAATGCGTTTCTCACTGTTACATGCATTTGAATGGGAAACTCGCCTGAGACAAAGTATAGGTTTTCATTATGTGAATAATTTTAAAATCTTAGCTCAAACGGCTGCAAAACCTGTTTGCCCAGCACGGGGATATTGAGTTCTATAAGATAAAGCCATAAACATGTTTGTCTGAGTCTTCTATCAAAAGTTACAGCGATTTATATGAAGTTGTTCAAAAACGCTTTATTTTGCCAAGACAATGCGTTTCTCACTGTTACATGCATTTGAATGGGAAACTCGCCTGAGACAAAGTATAGGTTTTCATTATGTGAATAATTTTAAAATCTTAGCTCAAACGGCTGCAAAACCTGTTTGCCCAGCACGGGGACATTGAGTTCTATAAGATAAAGCCATAAACATGTGTGTCTGCGTCTTCTATCAAAGGTTACAGCGATTTATATGAAGTTGTACAAAAACGCTTTATTTTGCCAAGACAATGCGTTTCTCACTGTTACATGCATTTGAATGGGAAACTCGCCTGAGACAAAGTATAGGTTTTCAATATGTGAATAATTTTAAAGTCTTAGCTCAAACGGCTGCAAAACCTGTTCTGTTTGCCCAGCACGGGGATATTGAGTTCTATAAGATAAAGCCATAAACATGTTTGTCTGAGTCTTCTATCAAAGGTTACAGCGATTTATATGAAGTTGTACAAAAACGCTTTATTTCGCCAAGACAGTGTGTTTCTCACTGTTACATGCATTTGAATGGGAAACTCGCCTGAGACAAAGTATAGGTTTTCATTATGTGAATAATTTTAAAATCTTAGCTCAAACGGCTGCAAAACCTGTTTGCCCAGCACGGGGATATTGAGTTCTATAAGATAAAGCCATAAACATGTTTGTCTGAGTCTTCTATCAAAGGTTACAGCGATTTATATGAAGTTGTACAAAAACGCTTTATTTCGCCAAGACAGTGTGTTTCTCACTGTTACATGCATTTGAATGGGAAACTCGCCTGAGACAAAGTATAGGTTTTCATTATGTGAATAATTTTAAAATCTTAGCTCAAACGGCTGCAAAACCTGTTCTGTTTGCCCAGCACGGGGATATTGAGTTCTATAAGATAAAGCCATAAACATGTTTGTCTGAGTCTTCTATCAAAAGTTACAGCGATTTATATGAAGTTGTTCAAAAACGCTTTATTTCGCCAAGACAATGCGTTTCTCACTGTTACATGCATTTGAATGGGAAACTCGCCTGAGACAAAGTATAGGTTTTCATTATGTGAATAATTTTAAAATCTTAGCTCAAACGGCTGCAAAACCTGTTCTGTTTGCCCAGCACGGGGATATTGAGTTCTATAAGATAAAGCCATAAACATGTTTGTCTGAGTCTTCTATCAAAAGTTACAGCGATTTATATGAAGTTGTTCAAAAACGCTTTATTTTGCCAAGACAATGCGTTTCTCACTGTTACATGCATTTGAATGGGAAACTCGCCTGAGACAAAGTATAGGTTTTCATTATGTGAATAATTTTAAAATCTTAGCTCAAACGGCTGCAAAACCTGTTTGCCCAGCACGGGGACATTGAGTTCTATAAGATAAAGCCATAAACATGTGTGTCTGCGTCTTCTATCAAAGGTTACAGCGATTTATATGAAGTTGTACAAAAACGCTTTATTTTGCCAAGACAATGCGTTTCTCACTGTTACATGCATTTGAATGGGAAACTCGCCTGAGACAAAGTATAGGTTTTCAATATGTGAATAATTTTAAAGTCTTAGCTCAAACGGCTGCAAAACCTGTTCTGTTTGCCCAGCACGGGGATATTGAGTTCTATAAGATAAAGCCATAAACATGTTTGTCTGAGTCTTCTATCAAAGGTTACAGCGATTTATATGAAGTTGTACAAAAACGCTTTATTTCGCCAAGACAGTGTGTTTCTCACTGTTACATGCATTTGAATGGGAAACTCGCCTGAGACAAAGTATAGGTTTTCATTATGTGAATAATTTTAAAATCTTAGCTCAAACGGCTGCAAAACCTGTTTGCCCAGCACGGGGATATTGAGTTCTATAAGATAAAGCCATAAACATGTTTGTCTGAGTCTTCTATCAAAGGTTACAGCGATTTATATGAAGTTGTACAAAAACGCTTTATTTCGCCAAGACAGTGTGTTTCTCACTGTTACATGCATTTGAATGGGAAACTCGCCTGAGACAAAGTATAGGTTTTCATTATGTGAATAATTTTAAAATCTTAGCTCAAACGGCTGCAAAACCTGTTCTGTTTGCCCAGCACGGGGATATTGAGTTCTATAAGATAAAGCCATAAACATGTTTGTCTGAGTCTTCTATCAAAAGTTACAGCGATTTATATGAAGTTGTTCAAAAACGCTTTATTTCGCCAAGACAATGCGTTTCTCACTGTTACATGCATTTGAATGGGAAACTCGCCTGAGACAAAGTATAGGTTTTCATTATGTGAATAATTTTAAAATCTTAGCTCAAACGGCTGCAAAACCTGTTCTGTTTGCCCAGCACGGGGATATTGAGTTCTATAAGATAAAGCCATAAACATGTTTGTCTGAGTCTTCTATCAAAAGTTACAGCGATTTATATGAAGTTGTTCAAAAACGCTTTATTTCGCCAAGACAATGCGTTTCTCACTGTTACATGCATTTGAATGGGAAACTCGCCTGAGACAAAGTATAGGTTTTCATTATGTGAATAATTTTAAAATCTTAGCTCAAACGGCTGCAAAACCTGTTTGCCCAGCACGGGGATATTGAGTTCTATAAGATAAAGCCATAAACATGTTTGTCTGAGTCTTCTATCAAAAGTTACAGCGATTTATATGAAGTTGTTCAAAAACGCTTTATTTCGCCAAGACAGTGCGTTTCTCACTGTTACATGCATTTGAATGGGAAACTCGCCTGAGACAAAGTATAGGTTTTCATTATGTGAATAATTTTAAAATCTTAGCTCAAACGGCTGCAAAACCTGTTTGCCCAGCACGGGGATATTGAGTTCTATAAGATAAAGCCATAAACATGTTTGTCTGAGTCTTCTATCAAAGGTTACAGCGATTTATATGAAGTTGTACAAAAACGCTTTATTTCGCCAAGACAGTGTGTTTCTCACTGTTACATGCATTTGAATGGGAAACTCGCCTGAGACAAAGTATAGGTTTTCATTATGTGAATAATTTTAAAATCTTAGCTCAAACAGCTGCAAATCCTGTTTGCCCAGCACGGGGACCTTGAGTTCTATAAGATAAAGCCATAAACATGTTTGTCTGAGTCTTCTATCAAAAGTTACAGCGATTTATATGAAGTTGTTCAAAAACGCTTTATTTCGCCAAGACAATGCGTTTCTCACTGTTACATGCATTTGAATGGGAAACTCGCCTGAGACAAAGTATAGGTTTTCATTATGTGAATAATTTGAAAATCTTAGCTCAAACGGCTGCAAAACCTGTTTGCCCAGCACGGGGACATTGAGTTCTATAAGATAAAGCCATAAACATGTGTGTCTGCATCTTCTATCAAAGGTTACAGTGATTTATATGAAGTTGTACAAAAACGCTTTATTTTGCCAAGACAATGCGTTTCTCACTGTTACATGCATTTGAATGGGAAACTCGCCTGAGACAAAGTATAGGTTTTCATTATGTGAATAATTTTAAAATCTTAGCTCAAACGGCTGCAAAACCTGTTTGCCCAGCACGGGGATATTGAGTTCTATAAGATAAAGCCATAAACATGTTTGTCTGAGTCTTCTATCAAAAGTTACAGCGATTTATATGAAGTTGTTCAAAAACGCTTTATTTCGCCAAGACAATGCGTTTCTCACTGTTACATGCATTTGAATGGGAAACTCGCCTGAAACAAAGTATAGGTTTTCATTATGTGAATAATTTTAAAATCTTAGCTCAAACGGCTGCAAAACCTGTTTGCCCAGCACGGGGATATTGAGTTCTATAAGATAAAGCCATAAACATGTTTGTCTGAGTCTTCTATCAAAAGTTACAGCGATTTATATGAAGTTGTTCAAAAACGCTTTATTTCGCCAAGACAATGCGTTTCTCACTGTTACATGCATTTGAATGGGAAACTCGCCTGAGACAAAGTATAGGTTTTCATTATGTGAATAATTTTAAAATCTTAGCTCAAACGGCTGCAAAACCTGTTTGCCCAGCACGGGGACATTGAGTTCTATAAGATAAAGCCATAAACATGTGTGTCTGCGTCTTCTATCAAAGGTTACAGCGATTTATATGAAGTTGTACAAAAACGCTTTATTTTGCCAAGACAATGCGTTTCTCACTGTTACATGCATTTGAATGGGAAACTCGCCTGAGACAAAGTATAGGTTTTCATTATGTGAATAATTTTAAAATCTTAGCTCAAACGGCTGCAAAACCTGTTTGCCCAGCACGGGGACATTGAGTTCTATAAGATAAAGCCATAAACATGTGTGTCTGCGTCTTCTATCAAAGGTTACAGCGATTTATATGAAGTTGTACAAAAACGCTTTATTTTGCCAAGACAATGCGTTTCTCACTGTTACATGCATTTGAATGGGAAACTCGCCTGAGACAAAGTATAGGTTTTCAATATGTGAATAATTTTAAAGTCTTAGCTCAAACGGCTGCAAAACCTGTTCTGTTTGCCCAGCACGGGGATATTGAGTTCTATAAGATAAAGCCATAAACATGTTTGTCTGAGTCTTCTATCAAAAGTTACAGCGATTTATATGAAGTTGTTCAAAAACGCTTTATTTTGCCAAGACAATGCGTTTCTCACTGTTACATGCATTTGAATGGGAAACTCGCCTGAGACAAAGTATAGGTTTTCATTATGTGAATAATTTTAAAATCTTAGCTCAAACGGCTGCAAAACCTGTTTGCCCAGCACGGGGACATTGAGTTCTATAAGATAAAGCCATAAACATGTGTGTCTGCGTCTTCTATCAAAGGTTACAGCGATTTATATGAAGTTGTACAAAAACGCTTTATTTTGCCAAGACAATGCGTTTCTCACTGTTACATGCATTTGAATGGGAAACTCGCCTGAGACAAAGTATAGGTTTTCAATATGTGAATAATTTTAAAGTCTTAGCTCAAACGGCTGCAAAACCTGTTCTGTTTGCCCAGCACGGGGATATTGAGTTCTATAAGATAAAGCCATAAACATGTTTGTCTGAGTCTTCTATCAAAGGTTACAGCGATTTATATGAAGTTGTACAAAAACGCTTTATTTCGCCAAGACAGTGTGTTTCTCACTGTTACATGCATTTGAATGGGAAACTCGCCTGAGACAAAGTATAGGTTTTCATTATGTGAATAATTTTAAAATCTTAGCTCAAACGGCTGCAAAACCTGTTTGCCCAGCACGGGGATATTGAGTTCTATAAGATAAAGCCATAAACATGTTTGTCTGAGTCTTCTATCAAAGGTTACAGCGATTTATATGAAGTTGTACAAAAACGCTTTATTTCGCCAAGACAGTGTGTTTCTCACTGTTACATGCATTTGAATGGGAAACTCGCCTGAGACAAAGTATAGGTTTTCATTATGTGAATAATTTTAAAATCTTAGCTCAAACGGCTGCAAAACCTGTTCTGTTTGCCCAGCACGGGGATATTGAGTTCTATAAGATAAAGCCATAAACATGTTTGTCTGAGTCTTCTATCAAAAGTTACAGCGATTTATATGAAGTTGTTCAAAAACGCTTTATTTCGCCAAGACAATGCGTTTCTCACTGTTACATGCATTTGAATGGGAAACTCGCCTGAGACAAAGTATAGGTTTTCATTATGTGAATAATTTTAAAATCTTAGCTCAAACGGCTGCAAAACCTGTTCTGTTTGCCCAGCACGGGGATATTGAGTTCTATAAGATAAAGCCATAAACATGTTTGTCTGAGTCTTCTATCAAAAGTTACAGCGATTTATATGAAGTTGTTCAAAAACGCTTTATTTCGCCAAGACAATGCGTTTCTCACTGTTACATGCATTTGAATGGGAAACTCGCCTGAGACAAAGTATAGGTTTTCATTATGTGAATAATTTTAAAATCTTAGCTCAAACGGCTGCAAAACCTGTTTGCCCAGCACGGGGATATTGAGTTCTATAAGATAAAGCCATAAACATGTTTGTCTGAGTCTTCTATCAAAAGTTACAGCGATTTATATGAAGTTGTTCAAAAACGCTTTATTTCGCCAAGACAATGCGTTTCTCACTGTTACATGCATTTGAATGGGAAACTCGCCTGAGACAAAGTATAGGTTTTCATTATGTGAATAATTTTAAAATCTTAGCTCAAACGGCTGCAAAACCTGTTTGCCCAGCACGGGGATATTGAGTTCTATAAGATAAAGCCATAAACATGTTTGTCTGAGTCTTCTATCAAAGGTTACAGCGATTTATATGAAGTTGTACAAAAACGCTTTATTTCGCCAAGACAGTGTGTTTCTCACTGTTACATGCATTTGAATGGGAAACTCGCCTGAGACAAAGTATAGGTTTTCATTATGTGAATAATTTTAAAATCTTAGCTCAAACAGCTGCAAATCCTGTTTGCCCAGCACGGGGACCTTGAGTTCTATAAGATAAAGCCATAAACATGTTTGTCTGAGTCTTCTATCAAAAGTTACAGCGATTTATATGAAGTTGTTCAAAAACGCTTTATTTCGCCAAGACAATGCGTTTCTCACTGTTACATGCATTTGAATGGGAAACTCGCCTGAAACAAAGTATAGGTTTTCATTATGTGAATAATTTTAAAATCTTAGCTCAAACGGCTGCAAAACCTGTTTGCCCAGCACGGGGATATTGAGTTCTATAAGATAAAGCCATAAACATGTTTGTCTGAGTCTTCTATCAAAAGTTACAGCGATTTATATGAAGTTGTTCAAAAACGCTTTATTTCGCCAAGACAATGCGTTTCTCACTGTTACATGCATTTGAATGGGAAACTCGCCTGAGACAAAGTATAGGTTTTCATTATGTGAATAATTTTAAAATCTTAGTTCAAACGGCTGCAAAACCTGTTCTGTTTGCCCAGCACGGGGATATTGAGTTCTATAAGATAAAGCCATAAACATGTTTGTCTGAGTCTTCTATCAAAAGTTACAGCGATTTATATGAAGTTGTTCAAAAACGCTTTATTTCGCCAAGACAATGCGTTTCTCACTGTTACATGCATTTGAATGGGAAACTCGCCTGAGACAAAGTATAGGTTTTCATTATGTGAATAATTTTAAAATCTTAGCTCAAACGGCTGCAAAACCTGTTCTGTTTGCCCAGCACGGGGATATTGAGTTCTATAAGATAAAGCCATAAACATGTTTGTCTGAGTCTTCTATCAAAAGTTACAGCGATTTATATGAAGTTGTTCAAAAACGCTTTATTTCGCCAAGACAATGCGTTTCTCACTGTTACATGCATTTGAATGGGAAACTCGCCTGAAACAAAGTATAGGTTTTCATTATGTGAATAATTTTAAAATCTTAGCTCAAACGGCTGCAAAACCTGTTTGCCCAGCACGGGGATATTGAGTTCTATAAGATAAAGCCATAAACATGTTTGTCTGAGTCTTCTATCAAAAGTTACAGCGATTTATATGAAGTTGTTCAAAAACGCTTTATTTCGCCAAGACAGTGCGTTTCTCACTGTTACATGCATTTGAATGGGAAACTCGCCTGAGACAAAGTATAGGTTTTCATTATGTGAATAATTTTAAAATCTTAGCTCAAACGGCTGCAAAACCTGTTTGCCCAGCACGGGGATATTGAGTTCTATAAGATAAAGCCATAAACATGTTTGTCTGAGTCTTCTATCAAAGGTTACAGCGATTTATATGAAGTTGTACAAAAACGCTTTATTTCGCCAAGACAGTGTGTTTCTCACTGTTACATGCATTTGAATGGGAAACTCGCCTGAGACAAAGTATAGGTTTTCATTATGTGAATAATTTTAAAATCTTAGCTCAAACAGCTGCAAATCCTGTTTGCCCAGCACGGGGACCTTGAGTTCTATAAGATAAAGCCATAAACATGTTTGTCTGAGTCTTCTATCAAAAGTTACAGCGATTTATATGAAGTTGTTCAAAAACGCTTTATTTCGCCAAGACAATGCGTTTCTCACTGTTACATGCATTTGAATGGGAAACTCGCCTGAAACAAAGTATAGGTTTTCATTATGTGAATAATTTTAAAATCTTAGCTCAAACGGCTGCAAAACCTGTTTGCCCAGCACGGGGATATTGAGTTCTATAAGATAAAGCCATAAACATGTTTGTCTGAGTCTTCTATCAAAAGTTACAGCGATTTATATGAAGTTGTTCAAAAACGCTTTATTTCGCCAAGACAATGCGTTTCTCACTGTTACATGCATTTGAATGGGAAACTCGCCTGAGACAAAGTATAGGTTTTCATTATGTGAATAATTTTAAAATCTTAGCTCAAACGGCTGCAAAACCTGTTTGCCCAGCACGGGGACATTGAGTTCTATAAGATAAAGCCATAAACATGTTTGTCTGAGTCTTCTATCAAAAGTTACAGCGATTTATATGAAGTTGTACAAAAACGCTTTATTTTGCCAAGACAATGCGTTTCTCACTGTTACATGCATTTGAATGGGAAACTCGCCTGAGACAAAGTATAGGTTTTCATTATGTGAATAATTTGAAAATCTTAGCTCAAACGGCTGCAAAACCTGTTCTGTTTGCCCAGCACGGGGATATTGAGTTCTATAAGATAAAGCCATAAACATGTTTGTCTGAGTCTTCTATCAAAGGTTACAGCGATTTATATGAAGTTGTACAAAAACGCTTTATTTCGCCAAGACAGTGTGTTTCTCACTGTTACATGCATTTGAATGGGAAACTCGCCTGAGACAAAGTATAGGTTTTCATTATGTGAATAATTTTAAAATCTTAGCTCAAACGGCTGCAAAACCTGTTCTGTTTGCCCAGCACGGGGATATTGAGTTCTATAAGATAAAGCCATAAACATGTTTGTCTGAGTCTTCTATCAAAAGTTACAGCGATTTATATGAAGTTGTTCAAAAACGCTTTATTTCGCCAAGACAATGCGTTTCTCACTGTTACATGCATTTGAATGGGAAACTCGCCTGAGACAAAGTATAGGTTTTCATTATGTGAATAATTTTAAAATCTTAGCTCAAACGGCTGCAAAACCTGTTCTGTTTGCCCAGCACGGGGATATTGAGTTCTATAAGATAAAGCCATAAACATGTTTGTCTGAGTCTTCTATGAAAAGTTACAGCGATTTATATGAAGTTGTTCAAAAACGCTTTATTTCGCCAAGACAATGCGTTTCTCACTGTTACATGCATTTGAATGGGAAACTCGCCTGAGACAAAGTATAGGTTTTCATTATGTGAATAATTTGAAAATCTTAGCTCAAACGGCTGCAAAACCTGTTTGCCCAGCACGGGGACATTGAGTTCTATAAGATAAAGCCATAAACATGTGTGTCTGCATCTTCTATCAAAGGTTACAGCGATTTATATGAAGTTGTACAAAAACGCTTTATTTTGCCAAGACAATGCGTTTCTCACTGTTACATGCATTTGAATGGGAAACTCGCCTGAGACAAAGTATAGGTTTTCATTATGTGAATAATTTTAAAATCTTAGCTCAAACGGCTGCAAAACCTGTTCTGTTTGCCCAGCACGGGGATATTGAGTTCTATAAGATAAAGCCATAAACATGTTTGTCTGAGTCTTCTATGAAAAGTTACAGCGATTTATATGAAGTTGTTCAAAAACGCTTTATTTCGCCAAGACAATGCGTTTCTCACTGTTACATGCATTTGAATGGGAAACTCGCCTGAGACAAAGTATAGGTTTTCATTATGTGAATAATTTGAAAATCTTAGCTCAAACGGCTGCAAAACCTGTTTGCCCAGCACGGGGACATTGAGTTCTATAAGATAAAGCCATAAACATGTGTGTCTGCATCTTCTATCAAAGGTTACAGCGATTTATATGAAGTTGTACAAAAACGCTTTATTTTGCCAAGACAATGCGTTTCTCACTGTTACATGCATTTGAATGGGAAACTCGCCTGAGACAAAGTATAGGTTTTCATTATGTGAATAATTTTAAAATCTTAGCTCAAACGGCTGCAAAACCTGTTTGCCCAGCACGGGGATATTGAGTTCTATAAGATAAAGCCATAAACATGTTTGTCTGAGTCTTCTATCAAAAGTTACAGCGATTTATATGAAGTTGTTCAAAAACGCTTTATTTCGCCAAGACAATGCGTTTCTCACTGTTACATGCATTTGAATGGGAAACTCGCCTGAAACAAAGTATAGGTTTTCATTATGTGAATAATTTTAAAATCTTAGCTCAAACGGCTGCAAAACCTGTTTGCCCAGCACGGGGATATTGAGTTCTATAAGATAAAGCCATAAACATGTTTGTCTGAGTCTTCTATCAAAAGTTACAGCGATTTATATGAAGTTGTTCAAAAACGCTTTATTTTGCCAAGACAATGCGTTTCTCACTGTTACATGCATTTGAATGGGAAACTCGCCTGAGACAAAGTATAGGTTTTCATTATGTGAATAATTTTAAAATCTTAGCTCAAACGGCTGCAAAACCTGTTTGCCCAGCACGGGGACATTGAGTTCTATAAGATAAAGCCATAAACATGTGTGTCTGCGTCTTCTATCAAAGGTTACAGCGATTTATATGAAGTTGTACAAAAACGCTTTATTTTGCCAAGACAATGCGTTTCTCACTGTTACATGCATTTGAATGGGAAACTCGCCTGAGACAAAGTATAGGTTTTCAATATGTGAATAATTTTAAAGTCTTAGCTCAAACGGCTGCAAAACCTGTTCTGTTTGCCCAGCACGGGGATATTGAGTTCTATAAGATAAAGCCATAAACATGTTTGTCTGAGTCTTCTATCAAAAGTTACAGCGATTTATATGAAGTTGTTCAAAAACGCTTTATTTCGCCAAGACAATGCGTTTCTCACTGTTACATGCATTTGAATGGGAAACTCGCCTGAGACAAAGTATAGGTTTTCAATATGTGAATAATTTTAAAGTCTTAGCTCAAACGGCTGCAAAACCTGTTCTGTTTGCCCAGCACGGGGATATTGAGTTCTATAAGATAAAGCCATAAACATGTTTGTCTGAGTCTTCTATCAAAAGTTACAGCGATTTATATGAAGTTGTTCAAAAACGCTTTATTTCGCCAAGACAGTGCGTTTCTCACTGTTACATGCATTTGAATGGGAAACTCGCCTGAGACAAAGTATAGGTTTTCATTATGTGAATAATTTTAAAATCTTAGCTCAAACGGCTGCAAAACCTGTTTGCCCAGCACGGGGATATTGAGTTCTATAAGATAAAGCCATAAACATGTTTGTCTGAGTCTTCTATCAAAGGTTACAGCGATTTATATGAAGTTGTACAAAAACGCTTTATTTCGCCAAGACAGTGTGTTTCTCACTGTTACATGCATTTGAATGGGAAACTCGCCTGAGACAAAGTATAGGTTTTCATTATGTGAATAATTTTAAAATCTTAGCTCAAACAGCTGCAAATCCTGTTTGCCCAGCACGGGGACCTTGAGTTCTATAAGATAAAGCCATAAACATGTTTGTCTGAGTCTTCTATCAAAAGTTACAGCGATTTATATGAAGTTGTTCAAAAACGCTTTATTTCGCCAAGACAATGCGTTTCTCACTGTTACATGCATTTGAATGGGAAACTCGCCTGAGACAAAGTATAGGTTTTCATTATGTGAATAATTTTAAAATCTTAGCTCAAACGGCTGCAAAACCTGTTTGCCCAGCACGGGGACATTGAGTTCTATAAGATAAAGCCATAAACATGTTTGTCTGAGTCTTCTATCAAAAGTTACAGCGATTTATATGAAGTTGTACAAAAACGCTTTATTTTGCCAAGACAATGCGTTTCTCACTGTTACATGCATTTGAATGGGAAACTCGCCTGAGACAAAGTATAGGTTTTCATTATGTGAATAATTTGAAAATCTTAGCTCAAACGGCTGCAAAACCTGTTCTGTTTGCCCAGCACGGGGATATTGAGTTCTATAAGATAAAGCCATAAACATGTTTGTCTGAGTCTTCTATCAAAGGTTACAGCGATTTATATGAAGTTGTACAAAAACGCTTTATTTCGCCAAGACAGTGTGTTTCTCACTGTTACATGCATTTGAATGGGAAACTCGCCTGAGACAAAGTATAGGTTTTCATTATGTGAATAATTTTAAAATCTTAGCTCAAACGGCTGCAAAACCTGTTCTGTTTGCCCAGCACGGGGATATTGAGTTCTATAAGATAAAGCCATAAACATGTTTGTCTGAGTCTTCTATCAAAAGTTACAGCGATTTATATGAAGTTGTTCAAAAACGCTTTATTTCGCCAAGACAATGCGTTTCTCACTGTTACATGCATTTGAATGGGAAACTCGCCTGAGACAAAGTATAGGTTTTCATTATGTGAATAATTTTAAAATCTTAGCTCAAACGGCTGCAAAACCTGTTCTGTTTGCCCAGCACGGGGATATTGAGTTCTATAAGATAAAGCCATAAACATGTTTGTCTGAGTCTTCTATGAAAAGTTACAGCGATTTATATGAAGTTGTTCAAAAACGCTTTATTTCGCCAAGACAATGCGTTTCTCACTGTTACATGCATTTGAATGGGAAACTCGCCTGAGACAAAGTATAGGTTTTCATTATGTGAATAATTTGAAAATCTTAGCTCAAACGGCTGCAAAACCTGTTTGCCCAGCACGGGGACATTGAGTTCTATAAGATAAAGCCATAAACATGTGTGTCTGCATCTTCTATCAAAGGTTACAGCGATTTATATGAAGTTGTACAAAAACGCTTTATTTTGCCAAGACAATGCGTTTCTCACTGTTACATGCATTTGAATGGGAAACTCGCCTGAGACAAAGTATAGGTTTTCATTATGTGAATAATTTTAAAATCTTAGCTCAAACGGCTGCAAAACCTGTTTGCCCAGCACGGGGATATTGAGTTCTATAAGATAAAGCCATAAACATGTTTGTCTGAGTCTTCTATCAAAAGTTACAGCGATTTATATGAAGTTGTTCAAAAACGCTTTATTTCGCCAAGACAATGCGTTTCTCACTGTTACATGCATTTGAATGGGAAACTCGCCTGAAACAAAGTATAGGTTTTCATTATGTGAATAATTTTAAAATCTTAGCTCAAACGGCTGCAAAACCTGTTTGCCCAGCACGGGGATATTGAGTTCTATAAGATAAAGCCATAAACATGTTTGTCTGAGTCTTCTATCAAAAGTTACAGCGATTTATATGAAGTTGTTCAAAAACGCTTTATTTTGCCAAGACAATGCGTTTCTCACTGTTACATGCATTTGAATGGGAAACTCGCCTGAGACAAAGTATAGGTTTTCATTATGTGAATAATTTTAAAATCTTAGCTCAAACGGCTGCAAAACCTGTTTGCCCAGCACGGGGACATTGAGTTCTATAAGATAAAGCCATAAACATGTGTGTCTGCGTCTTCTATCAAAGGTTACAGCGATTTATATGAAGTTGTACAAAAACGCTTTATTTTGCCAAGACAATGCGTTTCTCACTGTTACATGCATTTGAATGGGAAACTCGCCTGAGACAAAGTATAGGTTTTCAATATGTGAATAATTTTAAAGTCTTAGCTCAAACGGCTGCAAAACCTGTTCTGTTTGCCCAGCACGGGGATATTGAGTTCTATAAGATAAAGCCATAAACATGTTTGTCTGAGTCTTCTATCAAAAGTTACAGCGATTTATATGAAGTTGTTCAAAAACGCTTTATTTCGCCAAGACAATGCGTTTCTCACTGTTACATGCATTTGAATGGGAAACTCGCCTGAGACAAAGTATAGGTTTTCAATATGTGAATAATTTTAAAGTCTTAGCTCAAACAGCTGCAAAACCTGTTTGCCCAGCACGGGGATATTGAGTTCTATAAGATAAAGCCATAAACATGTTTGTCTGAGTCTTCTATCAAAAGTTACAGCGATTTATATGAAGTTGTTCAAAAACGCTTTATTTCGCCAAGACAATGCGTTTCTCACTGTTACATGCATTTGAATGGGAAACTCGCCTGAGACAAAGTATAGGTTTTCATTATGTGAATAATTTTAAAATCTTAGCTCAAACGGCTGCAAAACCTGTTCTGTTTGCCCAGCACGGGGATATTGAGTTCTATAAGATAAAGCCATAAACATGTTTGTCTGAGTCTTCTATCAAAGGTTACAGCGATTTATATGAAGTTGTACAAAAACGCTTTATTTCGCCAAGACAGTGTGTTTCTCACTGTTACATGCATTTGAATGGGAAACTCGCCTGAGACAAAGTATAGGTTTTCATTATGTGAATAATTTTAAAATCTTAGCTCAAACAGCTGCAAATCCTGTTTGCCCAGCACGGGGACCTTGAGTTCTATAAGATAAAGCCATAAACATGTTTGTCTGAGTCTTCTATCAAAAGTTACAGCGATTTATATGAAGTTGTTCAAAAACGCTTTATTTCGCCAAGACAATGCGTTTCTCACTGTTACATGCATTTGAATGGGAAACTCGCCTGAAACAAAGTATAGGTTTTCATTATGTGAATAATTTTAAAATCTTAGCTCAAACGGCTGCAAAACCTGTTTGCCCAGCACGGGGATATTGAGTTCTATAAGATAAAGCCATAAACATGTTTGTCTGAGTCTTCTATCAAAAGTTACAGCGATTTATATGAAGTTGTTCAAAAACGCTTTATTTCGCCAAGACAATGCGTTTCTCACTGTTACATGCATTTGAATGGGAAACTCGCCTGAGACAAAGTATAGGTTTTCATTATGTGAATAATTTGAAAATCTTAGCTCAAACGGCTGCAAAACCTGTTTGCCCAGCACGGGGACATTGAGTTCTATAAGATAAAGCCATAAACATGTGTGTCTGCATCTTCTATCAAAGGTTACAGTGATTTATATGAAGTTGTACAAAAACGCTTTATTTTGCCAAGACAATGCGTTTCTCACTGTTACATGCATTTGAATGGGAAACTCGCCTGAGACAAAGTATAGGTTTTCATTATGTGAATAATTTTAAAATCTTAGCTCAAACGGCTGCAAAACCTGTTTGCCCAGCACGGGGATATTGAGTTCTATAAGATAAAGCCATAAACATGTTTGTCTGAGTCTTCTATCAAAAGTTACAGCGATTTATATGAAGTTGTTCAAAAACGCTTTATTTCGCCAAGACAATGCGTTTCTCACTGTTACATGCATTTGAATGGGAAACTCGCCTGAAACAAAGTATAGGTTTTCATTATGTGAATAATTTTAAAATCTTAGCTCAAACGGCTGCAAAACCTGTTTGCCCAGCACGGGGATATTGAGTTCTATAAGATAAAGCCATAAACATGTTTGTCTGAGTCTTCTATCAAAAGTTACAGCGATTTATATGAAGTTGTTCAAAAACGCTTTATTTCGCCAAGACAATGCGTTTCTCACTGTTACATGCATTTGAATGGGAAACTCGCCTGAAACAAAGTATAGGTTTTCATTATGTGAATAATTTTAAAATCTTAGCTCAAACGGCTGCAAAACCTGTTTGCCCAGCACGGGGATATTGAGTTCTATAAGATAAAGCCATAAACATGTTTGTCTGAGTCTTCTATCAAAAGTTACAGCGATTTATATGAAGTTGTTCAAAAACGCTTTCTTTCGCCAAGACAGTGCGTTTCTCACTGTTACATGCATTTGAATGGGAAACTCGACCGAAACAAAGTATAGGTTTTCATTATGTGAATAATTTTAAAATCTTAGCTCAAACAGCTGCAAATCCTGTTTGCCCAGCACGGGGATATTGAGTTCTATAAGATAAAGCCATAAACATGTTTGTCTGAGTCTTCTATCAAAAGTTACAGCGATTTATATGAAGTTGTTCAAAAACGCTTTATTTCGCCAAGACAATGCGTTTCTCACTGTTACATGCATTTGAATGGGAAACTCGCCTGAGACAAAGTATAGGTTTTCATTATGTGAATAATTTTAAAATCTTAGCTCAAACGGCTGCAAAACCTGTTTGCCCAGCACGGGGATATTGAGTTCTATAAGATAAAGCCATAAACATGTTTGTCTGAGTCTTCTATCAAAAGTTACAGCGATTTATATGAAGTTGTTCAAAAACGCTTTATTTCGCCAAGACAGTGCGTTTCTCACTGTTACATGCATTTGAATGGGAAACTCGCCTGAGACAAAGTATAGGTTTTCATTATGTGAATAATTTTAAAATCTTAGCTCAAACGGCTGCAAAACCTGTTTGCCCAGCACGGGGATATTGAGTTCTATAAGATAAAGCCATAAACATGTTTGTCTGAGTCTTCTATCAAAGGTTACAGCGATTTATATGAAGTTGTACAAAAACGCTTTATTTCGCCAAGACAGTGTGTTTCTCACTGTTACATGCATTTGAATGGGAAACTCGCCTGAGACAAAGTATAGGTTTTCATTATGTGAATAATTTTAAAATCTTAGCTCAAACAGCTGCAAATCCTGTTTGCCCAGCACGGGGACCTTGAGTTCTATAAGATAAAGCCATAAACATGTTTGTCTGAGTCTTCTATCAAAAGTTACAGCGATTTATATGAAGTTGTTCAAAAACGCTTTATTTCGCCAAGACAATGCGTTTCTCACTGTTACATGCATTTGAATGGGAAACTCGCCTGAAACAAAGTATAGGTTTTCATTATGTGAATAATTTTAAAATCTTAGCTCAAACGGCTGCAAAACCTGTTTGCCCAGCACGGGGATATTGAGTTCTATAAGATAAAGCCATAAACATGTTTGTCTGAGTCTTCTATCAAAAGTTACAGCGATTTATATGAAGTTGTTCAAAAACGCTTTATTTCGCCAAGACAATGCGTTTCTCACTGTTACATGCATTTGAATGGGAAACTCGCCTGAGACAAAGTATAGGTTTTCATTATGTGAATAATTTGAAAATCTTAGCTCAAACGGCTGCAAAACCTGTTTGCCCAGCACGGGGACATTGAGTTCTATAAGATAAAGCCATAAACATGTGTGTCTGCATCTTCTATCAAAGGTTACAGTGATTTATATGAAGTTGTACAAAAACGCTTTATTTTGCCAAGACAATGCGTTTCTCACTGTTACATGCATTTGAATGGGAAACTCGCCTGAGACAAAGTATAGGTTTTCATTATGTGAATAATTTTAAAATCTTAGCTCAAACGGCTGCAAAACCTGTTTGCCCAGCACGGGGATATTGAGTTCTATAAGATAAAGCCATAAACATGTTTGTCTGAGTCTTCTATCAAAAGTTACAGCGATTTATATGAAGTTGTTCAAAAACGCTTTATTTCGCCAAGACAATGCGTTTCTCACTGTTACATGCATTTGAATGGGAAACTCGCCTGAAACAAAGTATAGGTTTTCATTATGTGAATAATTTTAAAATCTTAGCTCAAACGGCTGCAAAACCTGTTTGCCCAGCACGGGGATATTGAGTTCTATAAGATAAAGCCATAAACATGTTTGTCTGAGTCTTCTATCAAAAGTTACAGCGATTTATATGAAGTTGTTCAAAAACGCTTTATTTCGCCAAGACAATGCGTTTCTCACTGTTACATGCATTTGAATGGGAAACTCGCCTGAGACAAAGTATAGGTTTTCATTATGTGAATAATTTTAAAATCTTAGCTCAAACGGCTGCAAAACCTGTTTGCCCAGCACGGGGATATTGAGTTCTATAAGATAAAGCCATAAACATGTTTGTCTGAGTCTTCTATCAAAAGTTACAGCGATTTATATGAAGTTGTTCAAAAACGCTTTATTTTGCCAAGACAATGCGTTTCTCACTGTTACATGCATTTGAATGGGAAACTCGCCTGAGACAAAGTATAGGTTTTCATTATGTGAATAATTTTAAAATCTTAGCTCAAACAGCTGCAAAACCTGTTTGCCCAGCACGGGGATATTGAGTTCTATAAGATAAAGCCATAAACATGTTTGTCTGAGTCTTCTATCAAAAGTTACAGCGATTTATATGAAGTTGTTCAAAAACGCTTTATTTTGCCAAGACAATGCGTTTCTCACTGTTACATGCATTTGAATGGGAAACTCGCCTGAGACAAAGTATAGGTTTTCAATATGTGAATAATTTTAAAGTCTTAGCTCAAACGGCTGCAAAACCTGTTCTGTTTGCCCAGCACGGGGATATTGAGTTCTATAAGATAAAGCCATAAACATGTTTGTCTGAGTCTTCTATCAAAGGTTACAGCGATTTATATGAAGTTGTACAAAAACGCTTTATTTCGCCAAGACAGTGTGTTTCTCACTGTTACATGCATTTGAATGGGAAACTCGCCTGAGACAAAGTATAGGTTTTCATTATGTGAATAATTTTAAAATCTTAGCTCAAACGGCTGCAAAACCTGTTTGCCCAGCACGGGGATATTGAGTTCTATAAGATAAAGCCATAAACATGTTTGTCTGAGTCTTCTATCAAAGGTTACAGCGATTTATATGAAGTTGTACAAAAACGCTTTATTTCGCCAAGACAGTGTGTTTCTCACTGTTACATGCATTTGAATGGGAAACTCGCCTGAGACAAAGTATAGGTTTTCATTATGTGAATAATTTTAAAATCTTAGCTCAAACGGCTGCAAAACCTGTTCTGTTTGCCCAGCACGGGGATATTGAGTTCTATAAGATAAAGCCATAAACATGTTTGTCTGAGTCTTCTATCAAAAGTTACAGCGATTTATATGAAGTTGTTCAAAAACGCTTTATTTCGCCAAGACAATGCGTTTCTCACTGTTACATGCATTTGAATGGGAAACTCGCCTGAGACAAAGTATAGGTTTTCATTATGTGAATAATTTTAAAATCTTAGCTCAAACGGCTGCAAAACCTGTTCTGTTTGCCCAGCACGGGGATATTGAGTTCTATAAGATAAAGCCATAAACATGTTTGTCTGAGTCTTCTATCAAAAGTTACAGCGATTTATATGAAGTTGTTCAAAAACGCTTTATTTCGCCAAGACAATGCGTTTCTCACTGTTACATGCATTTGAATGGGAAACTCGCCTGAGACAAAGTATAGGTTTTCATTATGTGAATAATTTTAAAATCTTAGCTCAAACGGCTGCAAAACCTGTTTGCCCAGCACGGGGATATTGAGTTCTATAAGATAAAGCCATAAACATGTTTGTCTGAGTCTTCTATCAAAAGTTACAGCGATTTATATGAAGTTGTTCAAAAACGCTTTATTTCGCCAAGACAGTGCGTTTCTCACTGTTACATGCATTTGAATGGGAAACTCGCCTGAGACAAAGTATAGGTTTTCATTATGTGAATAATTTTAAAATCTTAGCTCAAACGGCTGCAAAACCTGTTTGCCCAGCACGGGGATATTGAGTTCTATAAGATAAAGCCATAAACATGTTTGTCTGAGTCTTCTATCAAAGGTTACAGCGATTTATATGAAGTTGTACAAAAACGCTTTATTTCGCCAAGACAGTGTGTTTCTCACTGTTACATGCATTTGAATGGGAAACTCGCCTGAAACAAAGTATAGGTTTTCATTATGTGAATAATTTTAAAATCTTAGCTCAAACGGCTGCAAAACCTGTTTGCCCAGCACGGGGATATTGAGTTCTATAAGATAAAGCCATAAACATGTTTGTCTGAGTCTTCTATCAAAAGTTACAGCGATTTATATGAAGTTGTTCAAAAACGCTTTATTTCGCCAAGACAATGCGTTTCTCACTGTTACATGCATTTGAATGGGAAACTCGCCTGAGACAAAGTATAGGTTTTCATTATGTGAATAATTTTAAAATCTTAGCTCAAACGGCTGCAAAACCTGTTCTGTTTGCCCAGCACGGGGATATTGAGTTCTATAAGATAAAGCCATAAACATGTTTGTCTGAGTCTTCTATCAAAAGTTACAGCGATTTATATGAAGTTGTTCAAAAACGCTTTATTTCGCCAAGACAATGCGTTTCTCACTGTTACATGCATTTGAATGGGAAACTCGCCTGAGACAAAGTATAGGTTTTCATTATGTGAATAATTTTAAAATCTTAGCTCAAACGGCTGCAAAACCTGTTCTGTTTGCCCAGCACGGGGATATTGAGTTCTATAAGATAAAGCCATAAACATGTTTGTCTGAGTCTTCTATCAAAAGTTACAGCGATTTATATGAAGTTGTTCAAAAACGCTTTATTTCGCCAAGACAATGCGTTTCTCACTGTTACATGCATTTGAATGGGAAACTCGCCTGAGACAAAGTATAGGTTTTCATTATGTGAATAATTTTAAAATCTTAGCTCAAACGGCTGCAAAACCTGTTTGCCCAGCACGGGGATATTGAGTTCTATAAGATAAAGCCATAAACATGTTTGTCTGAGTCTTCTATCAAAAGTTACAGCGATTTATATGAAGTTGTTCAAAAACGCTTTATTTCGCCAAGACAATGCGTTTCTCACTGTTACATGCATTTGAATGGGAAACTCGCCTGAGACAAAGTATAGGTTTTCATTATGTGAATAATTTTAAAATCTTAGCTCAAACGGCTGCAAAACCTGTTCTGTTTGCCCAGCACGGGGATATTGAGTTCTATAAGATAAAGCCATAAACATGTTTGTCTGAGTCTTCTATCAAAAGTTACAGCGATTTATATGAAGTTGTTCAAAAACGCTTTATTTCGCCAAGACAATGCGTTTCTCACTGTTACATGCATTTGAATGGGAAACTCGCCTGAGACAAAGTATAGGTTTTCATTATGTGAATAATTTTAAAATCTTAGCTCAAACGGCTGCAAAACCTGTTTGCCCAGCACGGGGATATTGAGTTCTATAAGATAAAGCCATAAACATGTTTGTCTGAGTCTTCTATCAAAAGTTACAGCGATTTATATGAAGTTGTTCAAAAACGCTTTATTTCGCCAAGACAGTGCGTTTCTCACTGTTACATGCATTTGAATGGGAAACTCGCCTGAGACAAAGTATAGGTTTTCATTATGTGAATAATTTTAAAATCTTAGCTCAAACGGCTGCAAAACCTGTTTGCCCAGCACGGGGATATTGAGTTCTATAAGATAAAGCCATAAACATGTTTGTCTGAGTCTTCTATCAAAGGTTACAGCGATTTATATGAAGTTGTACAAAAACGCTTTATTTCGCCAAGACAGTGTGTTTCTCACTGTTACATGCATTTGAATGGGAAACTCGCCTGAGACAAAGTATAGGTTTTCATTATGTGAATAATTTTAAAATCTTAGCTCAAACAGCTGCAAATCCTGTTTGCCCAGCACGGGGACCTTGAGTTCTATAAGATAAAGCCATAAACATGTTTGTCTGAGTCTTCTATCAAAAGTTACAGCGATTTATATGAAGTTGTTCAAAAACGCTTTATTTCGCCAAGACAATGCGTTTCTCACTGTTACATGCATTTGAATGGGAAACTCGCCTGAAACAAAGTATAGGTTTTCATTATGTGAATAATTTTAAAATCTTAGCTCAAACGGCTGCAAAACCTGTTTGCCCAGCACGGGGATATTGAGTTCTATAAGATAAAGCCATAAACATGTTTGTCTGAGTCTTCTATCAAAAGTTACAGCGATTTATATGAAGTTGTTCAAAAACGCTTTATTTCGCCAAGACAATGCGTTTCTCACTGTTACATGCATTTGAATGGGAAACTCGCCTGAGACAAAGTATAGGTTTTCATTATGTGAATAATTTTAAAATCTTAGCTCAAACGGCTGCAAAACCTGTTCTGTTTGCCCAGCACGGGGATATTGAGTTCTATAAGATAAAGCCATAAACATGTTTGTCTGAGTCTTCTATCAAAAGTTACAGCGATTTATATGAAGTTGTTCAAAAACGCTTTATTTCGCCAAGACAATGCGTTTCTCACTGTTACATGCATTTGAATGGGAAACTCGCCTGAGACAAAGTATAGGTTTTCATTATGTGAATAATTTTAAAATCTTAGCTCAAACGGCTGCAAAACCTGTTTGCCCAGCACGGGGACCTTGAGTTCTATAAGATAAAGCCATAAACATGTTTGTCTGAGTCTTCTATCAAAAGTTACAGCGATTTATATGAAGTTGTTCAAAAACGCTTTATTTCGCCAAGACAATGCGTTTCTCACTGTTACATGCATTTGAATGGGAAACTCGCCTGAAACAAAGTATAGGTTTTCATTATGTGAATAATTTTAAAATCTTAGCTCAAACGGCTGCAAAACCTGTTTGCCCAGCACGGGGATATTGAGTTCTATAAGATAAAGCCATAAACATGTTTGTCTGAGTCTTCTATCAAAAGTTACAGCGATTTATATGAAGTTGTTCAAAAACGCTTTATTTCGCCAAGACAATGCGTTTCTCACTGTTACATGCATTTGAATGGGAAACTCGCCTGAGACAAAGTATAGGTTTTCATTATGTGAATAATTTTAAAATCTTAGCTCAAACGGCTGCAAAACCTGTTTGCCCAGCACGGGGATATTGAGTTCTATAAGATAAAGCCATAAACATGTTTGTCTGAGTCTTCTATCAAAAGTTACAGCGATTTATATGAAGTTGTACAAAAACGCTTTATTTTGCCAAGACAATGCGTTTCTCACTGTTACATGCATTTGAATGGGAAACTCGCCTGAGACAAAGTATAGGTTTTCATTATGTGAATAATTTTAAAATCTTAGCTCAAACGGCTGCAAAACCTGTTCTGTTTGCCCAGCACGGGGATATTGAGTTCTATAAGATAAAGCCATAAACATGTTTGTCTGAGTCTTCTATCAAAGGTTACAGCGATTTATATGAAGTTGTACAAAAACGCTTTATTTCGCCAAGACAGTGTGTTTCTCACTGTTACATGCATTTGAATGGGAAACTCGCCTGAGACAAAGTATAGGTTTTCATTATGTGAATAATTTTAAAATCTTAGCTCAAACGGCTGCAAAACCTGTTCTGTTTGCCCAGCACGGGGATATTGAGTTCTATAAGATAAAGCCATAAACATGTTTGTCTGAGTCTTCTATCAAAAGTTACAGCGATTTATATGAAGTTGTTCAAAAACGCTTTATTTCGCCAAGACAATGCGTTTCTCACTGTTACATGCATTTGAATGGGAAACTCGCCTGAGACAAAGTATAGGTTTTCATTATGTGAATAATTTTAAAATCTTAGCTCAAACGGCTGCAAAACCTGTTCTGTTTGCCCAGCACGGGGATATTGAGTTCTATAAGATAAAGCCATAAACATGTTTGTCTGAGTCTTCTATGAAAAGTTACAGCGATTTATATGAAGTTGTTCAAAAACGCTTTATTTCGCCAAGACAATGCGTTTCTCACTGTTACATGCATTTGAATGGGAAACTCGCCTGAGACAAAGTATAGGTTTTCATTATGTGAATAATTTGAAAATCTTAGCTCAAACGGCTGCAAAACCTGTTTGCCCAGCACGGGGACATTGAGTTCTATAAGATAAAGCCATAAACATGTGTGTCTGCATCTTCTATCAAAGGTTACAGCGATTTATATGAAGTTGTACAAAAACGCTTTATTTTGCCAAGACAATGCGTTTCTCACTGTTACATGCATTTGAATGGGAAACTCGCCTGAGACAAAGTATAGGTTTTCATTATGTGAATAATTTTAAAATCTTAGCTCAAACGGCTGCAAAACCTGTTTGCCCAGCACGGGGATATTGAGTTCTATAAGATAAAGCCATAAACATGTTTGTCTGAGTCTTCTATCAAAAGTTACAGCGATTTATATGAAGTTGTTCAAAAACGCTTTATTTCGCCAAGACAATGCGTTTCTCACTGTTACATGCATTTGAATGGGAAACTCGCCTGAGACAAAGTATAGGTTTTCAATATGTGAATAATTTTAAAGTCTTAGCTCAAACGGCTGCAAAACCTGTTCTGTTTGCCCAGCACGGGGATATTGAGTTCTATAAGATAAAGCCATAAACATGTTTGTCTGAGTCTTCTATCAAAAGTTACAGCGATTTATATGAAGTTGTTCAAAAACGCTTTATTTCGCCAAGACAATGCGTTTCTCACTGTTACATGCATTTGAATGGGAAACTCGCCTGAGACAAAGTATAGGTTTTCAATATGTGAATAATTTTAAAGTCTTAGCTCAAACAGCTGCAAAACCTGTTTGCCCAGCACGGGGATATTGAGTTCTATAAGATAAAGCCATAAACATGTTTGTCTGAGTCTTCTATCAAAAGTTACAGCGATTTATATGAAGTTGTTCAAAAACGCTTTATTTCGCCAAGACAATGCGTTTCTCACTGTTACATGCATTTGAATGGGAAACTCGCCTGAGACAAAGTATAGGTTTTCATTATGTGAATAATTTTAAAATCTTAGCTCAAACGGCTGCAAAACCTGTTCTGTTTGCCCAGCACGGGGATATTGAGTTCTATAAGATAAAGCCATAAACATGTTTGTCTGAGTCTTCTATCAAAAGTTACAGCGATTTATATGAAGTTGTTCAAAAACGCTTTATTTCGCCAAGACAATGCGTTTCTCACTGTTACATGCATTTGAATGGGAAACTCGCCTGAGACAAAGTATAGGTTTTCATTATGTGAATAATTTTAAAATCTTAGCTCAAACGGCTGCAAAACCTGTTTGCCCAGCACGGGGATATTGAGTTCTATAAGATAAAGCCATAAACATGTTTGTCTGAGTCTTCTATCAAAAGTTACAGCGATTTATATGAAGTTGTTCAAAAACGCTTTATTTCGCCAAGACAATGCGTTTCTCACTGTTACATGCATTTGAATGGGAAACTCGACCGAAACAAAGTATAGGTTTTCATTATGTGTATAACTTGAAAATCTTAGCTCAAACAGCTGCAAATCCTGTTTTCCCAGCACGGGGACCTTGAGTTCTATAAGATAAAGCCATAAACATGTTTGTCTGAGTCTTCTATCAAAAGTTACAGCTATTTATATGAAGTTGTACAAAAACGCTTTCTTTCGCCAAGACAGTGCGTTTCTCACTGTTACATGCATTTGAATGGGGAACTCGACCGAAACAAAGTATAGGTTTTCATTATGTGAATAATTTTAAAATCTTAGCTCAAACGGCTGCAAAACCTGTTCTGTTTGCCCAGCACGGGGATATTGAGTTCTATAAGATAAAGCCATAAACATGTTTGTCTGAGTCTTCTATCAAAAGTTACAGCGATTTATATGAAGTTGTTCAAAAACGCTTTATTTCGCCAAGACAATGCGTTTCTCACTGTTACATGCATTTGAATGGGAAACTCGCCTGAAACAAAGTATAGGTTTTCATTATGTGAATAATTTTAAAATCTTAGCTCAAACGGCTGCAAAAACTGTTCTGTTTGCCCAGCACGGGGATATTGAGTTCTATAAGATAAAGCCATAAACATGTTTGTCTGAGTCTTCTATCAAAAGTTACAGCGATTTATATGAAGTTGTACAAAAACGCTTTCTTTCGCCAAGACAGTGCGTTTCTCACTGTTACATGCATTTGAATGGGGAACTCGACCGAAACAAAGTATAGGTTTTCATTATGTGAATAATTTTAAAATCTTAGCTCAAACGGCTGCAAAACCTGTTCTGTTTGCCCAGCACGGGGATATTGAGTTCTATAAGATAAAGCCATAAACATGTTTGTCTGAGTCTTCTATCAAAAGTTACAGCGATTTATATGAAGTTGTACAAAAACGCTTTCTTTCGCCAAGACAGTGCGTTTCTCACTGTTACATGCATTTGAATGGGGAACTCGACCGAAACAAAGTATAGGTTTTCATTATGTGTATAACTTGAAAATCTTAGCTCAAACAGCTGCAAATCCTGTTTTCCCAGCACGGGGACCTTGAGTTCTATAAGATAAAGCCATAAACATGTGTATCCGAGTCTTCTATCAAAAGTTACAGCTAACTTCATGAATTTGTACAAAAACGCTTTCTTTCGCCAAGACAGTGCGTTTCTCACTGTTACATGCATTTGAATGGGGAACTCGACCGAAACAAAGTATAGGTTTTCATTATGTGTATAACTTGAAAATCTTAGCTCGAACAGCTGCAAAACCTGTTTTCCTAGCACGGGGACCTTGAGTTCTATAAGATAAAGCCATAAACATGTTTGTCTGAGTCTTCTATCAAAAGTTACAGCTAACTTCATGAAGTTGTACAAAAACGCTTTCTTTCGCCAAGACAGTGCGTTTCTCACTGTTACATGCATTTGAATGGGGAACTCGACCGAAACAAAGTATAGGTTTTCATTATGTGTATAACTTGAAAATCTTAGCTCAAACAGCTGCAAATCCTGTTTTCCCAGCACGGGGACCTTGAGTTCTATAAGATAAAGCCATAAACATGTTTGTCTGAGTCTTCTATCAAAAGTTACAGCTATTTATATGAAGTTGTACAAAAACGCTTTCTTTCGCCAAGACAGTGCGTTTCTCACTGTTACATGCATTTGAATGGGGAACTCGACCGAAACAAAGTATAGGTTTTCATTATGTGTATAACTTGAAAATCTTAGCTCAAACAGCTGCAAATCCTGTTTTCCCAGCACGGGGACCTTGAGTTCTATAAGATAAAGCCATAAACATGTTTGTCTGAGTCTTCTATCAAAAGTTACAGCTATTTATATGAAGTTGTACAAAAACGCTTTCTTTCGCCAAGACAGTGCGTTTCTCACTGTTACATGCATTTGAATGGGGAACTCGACCGAAACAAAGTATAGGTTTTCATTATGTGTATAACTTGAAAATCTTAGCTCAAACAGCTGCAAATCCTGTTTTCCCAGCACGGGGACCTTGAGTTCTATAAGATAAAGCCATAAACATGTGTATCCGAGTCTTCTATCAAAAGTTACAGCTAACTTCATGAATTTGTACAAAAACGCTTTCTTTCGCCAAGACAGTGCGTTTCTCACTGTTACATGCATTTGAATGGGAAACTCGCCTGAGACAAAGTATAGGTTTTCATTATGTGAATAATTTTAAAATCTTAGCTCAAACGGCTGCAAAACCTGTTCTGTTTGCCCAGCACGGGGATATTGAGTTCTATAAGATAAAGCCATAAACATGTTTGTCTGAGTCTTCTATCAAAAGTTACAGCTATTTATATGAAGTTGTACAAAAACGCTTTCTTTCGCCAAGACAGTGCGTTTCTCACTGTTACATGCATTTGAATGGGGAACTCGACCGAAACAAAGTATAGGTTTTCATTATGTGTATAACTTGAAAATCTTAGCTCGAACAGCTGCAAAACCTGTTTTCCTAGCACGGGGACCTTGAGTTCTATAAGATAAAGCCATAAACATGTTTGTCTGAGTCTTCTATCAAAAGTTACAGCTAACTTCATGAAGTTGTACAAAAACGCTTTCTTTCGCCAAGACAGTGCGTTTCTCACTGTTACATGCATTTGAATGGGGAACTCGACCGAAACAAAGTATAGGTTTTCATTATGTGTATAACTTGAAAATCTTAGCTCAAACAGCTGCAAATCCTGTTTTCCCAGCACGGGGACCTTGAGTTCTATAAGATATAGCCATAAACATGTTTGTCTGAGTCTTCTATCAAAAGTTACAGCTATTTATATGAAGTTGTACAAAAACGCTTTCTTTCGCCAAGACAGTGCGTTTCTCACTGTTACATGCATTTGAATGGGGAACTCGACCGAAACAAAGTATAGGTTTTCATTATGTGTATAACTTGAAAATCTTAGCTCAAACAGCTGCAAATCCTGTTTTCCCAGCACGGGGACCTTGAGTTCTATAAGATAAAGCCATAAACATGTTTGTCTGAGTCTTCTATCAAAAGTTACAGCTATTTATATGAAGTTGTACAAAAACGCTTTCTTTCGCCAAGACAGTGCGTTTCTCACTGTTACATGCATTTGAATGGGGAACTCGACCGAAACAAAGTATAGGTTTTCATTATGTGTATAACTTGAAAATCTTAGCTCAAACAGCTGCAAATCCTGTTTTCCCAGCACGGGGACCTTGAGTTCTATAAGATAAAGCCATAAACATGTGTATCCGAGTCTTCTATCAAAAGTTACAGCTAACTTCATGAATTTGTACAAAAACGCTTTCTTTCGCCAAGACAGTGCGTTTCTCACTGTTACATGCATTTGAATGGGGAACTCGACCGAAACAAAGTATAGGTTTTCATTATGTGTATAACTTGAAAATCTTAGCTCAAACAGCTGCAAATCCTGTTTTCCCAGCACGGGGACCTTGAGTTCTATAAGATAAAGCCATAAACATGTGTATCGGAGTCTTCTATCAAAAGTTACAGCTAACTTCATGAAGTTGTACAAAAACGCTTTCTTTCGCCAAGACAGTGCGTTTCTCACTGTTACATGCATATGAATGGGGAACTCGACCGAAACAAAGTATAGGTTTTCATTATGTGTATAACTTGAAAATCTTAGCTCAAACAGCTGCAAATCCTGTTTTCCTAGCACGGGGACCTTGAGTTCTATAAGATAAAGCCATAAACATGTTTGTCTGAGTCTTCTATCAAAAGTTACAGCTATTTATATGAAGTTGTACAAAAACGCTTTCTTTCGCCAAGACAGTGCGTTTCTCACTGTTACATGCATTTGAATGGGGAACTCGACCGAAACAAAGTATAGGTTTTCATTATGTGTATAACTTGAAAATCTTAGCTCAAACAGCTGCAAAACCTGTTTTCCTAGCACGGGGACCTTGAGTTCTATAAGATAAAGCCATAAACATGTGTATCCGAGTCTTCTATCAAAAGTTACAGCTAACTTCATGAAGTTGTACAAAAACGCTTTCTTTCGCCAAGACAATGCGTTTCTCACTGTTACATGCATTTGAATGGGAAACTCGCCTGAGACAAAGTATAGGTTTTCATTATGTGAATAATTTTAAAATCTTAGCTCAAACGGCTGCAAAACCTGTTCTGTTTGCCCAGCACGGGGATATTGAGTTCTATAAGATAAAGCCATAAACATGTTTGTCTGAGTCTTCTATCAAAAGTTACAGCTATTTATATGAAGTTGTACAAAAACGCTTTCTTTCGCCAAGACAGTGCGTTTCTCACTGTTACATGCATTTGAATGGGGAACTCGACCGAAACAAAGTATAGGTTTTCATTATGTGTATAACTTGAAAATCTTAGCTCGAACAGCTGCAAAACCTGTTTTCCTAGCACGGGGACCTTGAGTTCTATAAGATAAAGCCATAAACATGTTTGTCTGAGTCTTCTATCAAAAGTTACAGCTAACTTCATGAAGTTGTACAAAAACGCTTTCTTTCGCCAAGACAGTGCGTTTCTCACTGTTACATGCATTTGAATGGGGAACTCGACCGAAACAAAGTATAGGTTTTCATTATGTGTATAACTTGAAAATCTTAGCTCAAACAGCTGCAAATCCTGTTTTCCCAGCACGGGGACCTTGAGTTCTATAAGATATAGCCATAAACATGTTTGTCTGAGTCTTCTATCAAAAGTTACAGCTATTTATATGAAGTTGTACAAAAACGCTTTCTTTCGCCAAGACAGTGCGTTTCTCACTGTTACATGCATTTGAATGGGGAACTCGACCGAAACAAAGTATAGGTTTTCATTATGTGTATAACTTGAAAATCTTAGCTCAAACAGCTGCAAATCCTGTTTTCCCAGCACGGGGACCTTGAGTTCTATAAGATAAAGCCATAAACATGTGTATCCGAGTCTTCTATCAAAAGTTACAGCTAACTTCATGAATTTGTACAAAAACGCTTTCTTTCGCCAAGACAGTGCGTTTCTCACTGTTACATGCATTTGAATGGGGAACTCGACCGAAACAAAGTATAGGTTTTCATTATGTGTATAACTTGAAAATCTTAGCTCAAACAGCTGCAAATCCTGTTTTCCCAGCACGGGGACCTTGAGTTCTATAAGATAAAGCCATAAACATGTGTATCGGAGTCTTCTATCAAAAGTTACAGCTAACTTCATGAAGTTGTACAAAAACGCTTTCTTTCGCCAAGACAGTGCGTTTCTCACTGTTACATGCATATGAATGGGGAACTCGACCGAAACAAAGTATAGGTTTTCATTATGTGTATAACTTGAAAATCTTAGCTCAAACAGCTGCAAATCCTGTTTTCCTAGCACGGGGACCTTGAGTTCTATAAGATAAAGCCATAAACATGTTTGTCTGAGTCTTCTATCAAAAGTTACAGCTATTTATATGAAGTTGTACAAAAACGCTTTCTTTCGCCAAGACAGTGCGTTTCTCACTGTTACATGCATTTGAATGGGGAACTCGACCGAAACAAAGTATAGGTTTTCATTATGTGTATAACTTGAAAATCTTAGCTCAAACAGCTGCAAAACCTGTTTTCCTAGCACGGGGACCTTGAGTTCTATAAGATAAAGCCATAAACATGTGTATCCGAGTCTTCTATCAAAAGTTACAGCTAACTTCATGAAGTTGTACAAAAACGCTTTCTTTCGCCAAGACAATGCGTTTCTCACTGTTACATGCATTTGAATGGGAAACTCGCCTGAAACAAAGTATAGGTTTTCATTATGTGAATAATTTTAAAATCTTAGCTCAAACGGCTGCAAAACCTGTTTTCCCAGCACGGGAACCTTGAGTTCTATAAGATAAAGCCATAAACATGTTTGTCTGAGTCTTCTATCAAAAGTTACAGCGATTTATATGAAGTTGTTCAAAAACGCTTTATTTCGCCAAGACAATGCGTTTCTCACTGTTACGTGCATTTGAATGGGAAACTCGCCTGAAACAAAGTATAGGTTTTCATTATGTGAATAATTTTAAAATCTTAGCTCAAACGGCTGCAAAACCTGTTTGCCCAGCACGGGGATATTGAGTTCTATAAGATAAAGCCATAAACATGTTTGTCTGAGTCTTCTATCAAAGGTTGCAGCGATTTATATGAAGTTGTACAAAAACGCTTTATTTCGCCAAGACAGTGTGTTTCTCACTGTTACATGCATTTGAATGGGAAACTCGCCTGAGACAAAGTATAGGTTTTCATTATGTGAATAATTTTAAAATCTTAGCTCAAACGGCTGCAAAACCTGTTCTGTTTGCCCAGCACGGGGATATTGAGTTCTATAAGATAAAGCCATAAACATGTTTGTCTGAGTCTTCTATCAAAAGTTACAGCTAACTTCATGAAGTTGTACAAAAACGCTTTCTTTCGCCAAGACAGTGCGTTTCTCACTGTTACATGCATTTGAATGGGGAACTCGACCGAAACAAAGTATAGGTTTTCATTATGTGTATAACTTGAAAATCTTAGCTCAAACAGCTGCAAATCCTGTTTTCCCAGCACGGGGACCTTGAGTTCTATAAGATATAGCCATAAACATGTTTGTCTGAGTCTTCTATCAAAAGTTACAGCTATTTATATGAAGTTGTACAAAAACGCTTTCTTTCGCCAAGACAGTGCGTTTCTCACTGTTACATGCATTTGAATGGGGAACTCGACCGAAACAAAGTATAGGTTTTCATTATGTGTATAACTTGAAAATCTTAGCTCAAACAGCTGCAAATCCTGTTTTCCCAGCACGGGGATATTGAGTTCTATAAGATAAAGCCATAAACATGTTTGTCTGAGTCTTCTATCAAAAGTTACAGCTATTTATATGAAGTTGTACAAAAACGCTTTCTTTCGCCAAGACAGTGCGTTTCTCACTGTTACATGCATTTGAATGGGGAACTCGACCGAAACAAAGTATAGGTTTTCATTATGTGTATAACTTGAAAATCTTAGCTCAAACAGCTGCAAATCCTGTTTTCCCAGCACGGGGACCTTGAGTTCTATAAGATAAAGCCATAAACATGTGTATCCGAGTCTTCTATCAAAAGTTACAGCTAACTTCATGAAGTTGTACAAAAACGCTTTCTTTCGCCAAGACAGTGCGTTTCTCACTGTTACATGCATATGAATGGGGAACTCGACCGAAACAAAGTATAGGTTTTCATTATGTGTATAACTTGAAAATCTTAGCTCAAACAGCTGCAAATCCTGTTTTCCTAGCACGGGGACCTTGAGTTCTATAAGATAAAGCCATAAACATGTTTGTCTGAGTCTTCTATCAAAAGTTACAGCTATTTATATGAAGTTGTACAAAAACGCTTTCTTTCGCCAAGACAGTGCGTTTCTCACTGTTACATGCATTTGAATGGGGAACTCGACCGAAACAAAGTATAGGTTTTCATTATGTGTATAACTTGAAAATCTTAGCTCAAACAGCTGCAAAACCTGTTTTCCTAGCACGGGGACCTTGAGTTCTATAAGATAAAGCCATAAACATGTGTATCCGAGTCTTCTATCAAAAGTTACAGCTAACTTCATGAAGTTGTACAAAAACGCTTTCTTTCGCCAAGACAATGCGTTTCTCACTGTTACATGCATTTGAATGGGAAACTCGCCTGAAACAAAGTATAGGTTTTCATTATGTGAATAATTTTAAAATCTTAGCTCAAACGGCTGCAAAACCTGTTTTCCCAGCACGGGAACCTTGAGTTCTATAAGATAAAGCCATAAACATGTTTGTCTGAGTCTTCTATCAAAAGTTACAGCGATTTATATGAAGTTGTTCAAAAACGCTTTATTTCGC
Organism: Rhamphochromis sp. 'chilingali'; assembly: GCF_963969265.1. Lineage (NCBI taxonomy): Eukaryota > Metazoa > Chordata > Actinopteri > Cichliformes > Cichlidae > Rhamphochromis > Rhamphochromis sp. 'chilingali'. The sequence goes on from NC_137933.1 coordinate 7,349,499, forward strand.
CAAGACAATGCGTTTCTCACTGTTACGTGCATTTGAATGGGAAACTCGCCTGAAACAAAGTATAGGTTTTCATTATGTGAATAATTTTAAAATCTTAGCTCAAACGGCTGCAAAACCTGTTTGCCCAGCACGGGGATATTGAGTTCTATAAGATAAAGCCATAAACATGTTTGTCTGAGTCTTCTATCAAAGGTTGCAGCGATTTATATGAAGTTGTACAAAAACGCTTTATTTCGCCAAGACAGTGTGTTTCTCACTGTTACATGCATTTGAATGGGAAACTCGCCTGAGACAAAGTATAGGTTTTCATTATGTGAATAATTTTAAAATCTTAGCTCAAACGGCTGCAAAACCTGTTCTGTTTGCCCAGCACGGGGATATTGAGTTCTATAAGATAAAGCCATAAACATGTTTGTCTGAGTCTTCTATCAAAAGTTACAGCTAACTTCATGAAGTTGTACAAAAACGCTTTCTTTCGCCAAGACAGTGCGTTTCTCACTGTTACATGCATTTGAATGGGGAACTCGACCGAAACAAAGTATAGGTTTTCATTATGTGTATAACTTGAAAATCTTAGCTCAAACAGCTGCAAATCCTGTTTTCCCAGCACGGGGACCTTGAGTTCTATAAGATATAGCCATAAACATGTTTGTCTGAGTCTTCTATCAAAAGTTACAGCTATTTATATGAAGTTGTACAAAAACGCTTTCTTTCGCCAAGACAGTGCGTTTCTCACTGTTACATGCATTTGAATGGGGAACTCGACCGAAACAAAGTATAGGTTTTCATTATGTGTATAACTTGAAAATCTTAGCTCAAACAGCTGCAAATCCTGTTTTCCCAGCACGGGGATATTGAGTTCTATAAGATAAAGCCATAAACATGTTTGTCTGAGTCTTCTATCAAAAGTTACAGCTATTTATATGAAGTTGTACAAAAACGCTTTCTTTCGCCAAGACAGTGCGTTTCTCACTGTTACATGCATTTGAATGGGGAACTCGACCGAAACAAAGTATAGGTTTTCATTATGTGTATAACTTGAAAATCTTAGCTCAAACAGCTGCAAATCCTGTTTTCCCAGCACGGGGACCTTGAGTTCTATAAGATAAAGCCATAAACATGTGTATCCGAGTCTTCTATCAAAAGTTACAGCTAACTTCATGAAGTTGTACAAAAACGCTTTCTTTCGCCAAGACAGTGCGTTTCTCACTGTTACATGCATTTGAATGGGGAACTCGACCGAAACAAAGTATAGGTTTTCATTATGTGTATAACTTGAAAATCTTAGCTCAAACAGCTGCAAATCCTGTTTTCCCAGCACGGGGACCTTGAGTTCTATAAGATAAAGCCATAAACATGTTTGTCTGAGTCTTCTATCAAAAGTTACAGCTATTTATATGAAGTTGTACAAAAACGCTTTCTTTCGCCAAGACAGTGCGTTTCTCACTGTTACATGCATTTGAATGGGGAACTCGACCGAAACAAAGTATAGGTTTTCATTATGTGTATAACTTGAAAATCTTAGCTCAAACAGCTGCAAATCCTGATTTCCCAGCACGGGGACCTTGAGTTCTATAAGATAAAGCCATAAACATGTTTGTCTGAGTCTTCTATCAAAGGTTACAGCTATTTATATGAAGTTGTACAAAAACGCTTTCTTTCGCCAAGACACTGTTACATGCATTTGAATGGGGAACTCGACCGAAACAAAGTATAGGTTTTCATTATGTGTATAACTTGAAAATCTTAGCTCAAACAGCTGCAAATCCTGTTTTCCCAGCACGGGGACCTTGAGTTCTATAAGATAAAGCCATAAACATGTTTGTCTGAGTCTTCTATCAAAAGTTACAGCTATTTATATGAAGTTGTTCAAAAACGCTTTCTTTCGCCAAGACAGTGCGTTTCTCACTGTTACATGCATTTGAATGGGGAACTCGACCGAAACAAAGTATAGGTTTTCATTATGTGTATAACTTGAAAATCTTAGCTCAAACAGCTGCAAATCCTGTTTTCCCAGCACGGGGACCTTGAGTTCTATAAGATAAAGCCATAAACATGTTTGTCTGAGTCTTCTATCAAAAGTTACAGCTATTTATATGAAGTTGTACAAAAACGCTTTCTTTCGCCAAGACAGTGCGTTTCTCACTGTTACATGCATTTGAATGGGGAACTCGACCGAAACAAAGTATAGGTTTTCATTATGTGTATAACTTGAAAATCTTAGCTCAAACAGCTGCAAATCCTGTTTTCCCAGCACGGGGACCTTGAGTTCTATAAGATAAAGCCATAAACATGTTTGTCTGAGTCTTCTATCAAAAGTTACAGCTATTTATATGAAGTTGTACAAAAACGCTTTCTTTCGCCAAGACAGTGCGTTTCTCACTGTTACATGCATTTGAATGGGGAACTCGACCGAGACAAAGTATAGGTTTTCATTATGTGTATAACTTGAAAATCTTAGCTCAAACAGCTGCAAATCCTGTTTTCCCAGCACGGGGACCTTGAGTTCTATAAGATAAAGCCATAAACATGTTTGTCTGAGTCTTCTATCAAAAGTTACAGCTATTTATATGAAGTTGTACAAAAACGCTTTCTTTCGCCAAGACAGTGCGTTTCTCACTGTTACATGCATTTGAATGGGGAACTCGACCGAAACAAAGTATAGGTTTTCATTATGTGTATAACTTGAAAATCTTAGCTCAAACAGCTGCAAATCCTGTTTTCCCAGCACGGGGACCTTGAGTTCTATAAGATAAAGCCATAAACATGTTTGTCTGAGTCTTCTATCAAAAGTTACAGCTATTTATATGAAGTTGTACAAAAACGCTTTCTTTCGCCAAGACAGTGCGTTTCTCACTGTTACATGCATTTGAATGGGGAACTCGACCGAAACAAAGTATAGGTTTTCATTATGTGTATAACTTGAAAATCTTAGCTCAAACAGCTGCAAATCCTGTTTTCCCAGCACGGGGACCTTGAGTTCTATAAGATAAAGCCATAAACATGTTTGTCTGAGTCTTCTATCAAAAGTTACAGCTATTTATATGAAGTTGTACAAAAACGCTTTCTTTCGCCAAGACAGTGCGTTTCTCACTGTTACATGCATTTGAATGGGGAACTCGACCGAAACAAAGTATAGGTTTTCATTATGTGTATAACTTGAAAATCTTAGCTCAAACAGCTGCAAATCCTGTTTTCCCAGCACGGGGACCTTGAGTTCTATAAGATAAAGCCATAAACATGTTTGTCTGAGTCTTCTATCAAAAGTTACAGCTAACTTCATGAAGTTGTACAAAAACGCTTTCTTTCGCCAAGACAGTGCGTTTCTCACTGTTACATGCATTTGAATGGGGAACTCGACCGAAACAAAGTATAGGTTTTCATTATGTGTATAACTTGAAAATCTTAGCTCAAACAGCTGCAAATCCTGTTTTCCCAGCACGGGGACCTGAGTTCTATAAGATAAAGCCATAAACATGTTTGTCTGAGTCTTCTATCAAAAGTTACAGCTATTTATATGAAGTTGTACAAAAACGCTTTCTTTCGCCAAGACAGTGCGTTTCTCACTGTTACATGCATTTGAATGGGGAACTCGACCGAAACAAAGTATAGGTTTTCATTATGTGTATAACTTGAAAATCTTAGCTCAAACAGCTGCAAATCCTGTTTTCCCAGCACGGGGACCTTGAGTTCTATAAGATAAAGCCATAAACATGTTTGTCTGAGTCTTCTATCAAAAGTTACAGCGATTTATATGAAGTTGTACAAAAACGCTTTCTTTCGCCAAGACAGTGCGTTTCTCACTGTTACATGCATTTGAATGGGGAACTCGACCGAAACAAAGTATAGGTTTTCATTATGTGTATAACTTGAAAATCTTAGCTCGAACAGCTGCAAAACCTGTTTTCCTAGCACGGGGACCTTGAGTTCTATAAGATAAAGCCATAAACATGTTTGTCTGAGTCTTCTATCAAAAGTTACAGCTAACTTCATGAAGTTGTACAAAAATGCTTTCTTTCGCCAAGACAGTGCGTTTCTCACTGTTACATGCATTTGAATGGGGAACTCGACCGAAACAAAGTATAGGTTTTCATTATGTGTATAACTTGAAAATCTTAGCTCAAACAGCTGCAAATCCTGTTTTCCCAGCACGGGGACCTTGAGTTCTATAAGATATAGCCATAAACATGTTTGTCTGAGTCTTCTATCAAAAGTTACAGCTATTTATATGAAGTTGTACAAAAACGCTTTCTTTCGCCAAGACAGTGCGTTTCTCACTGTTACATGCATTTGAATGGGGAACTCGACCGAAACAAAGTATAGGTTTTCATTATGTGTATAACTTGAAAATCTTAGCTCAAACAGCTGCAAATCCTGTTTTCCCAGCACGGGGATATTGAGTTCTATAAGATAAAGCCATAAACATGTTTGTCTGAGTCTTCTATCAAAAGTTACAGCTATTTATATGAAGTTGTACAAAAACGCTTTCTTTCGCCAAGACAGTGCGTTTCTCACTGTTACATGCATTTGAATGGGGAACTCGACCGAAACAAAGTATAGGTTTTCATTATGTGTATAACTTGAAAATCTTAGCTCAAACAGCTGCAAATCCTGTTTTCCCAGCACGGGGACCTTGAGTTCTATAAGATAAAGCCATAAACATGTGTATCCGAGTCTTCTATCAAAAGTTACAGCTAACTTCATGAAGTTGTACAAAAACGCTTTCTTTCGCCAAGACAGTGCGTTTCTCACTGTTACATGCATTTGAATGGGGAACTCGACCGAAACAAAGTATAGGTTTTCATTATGTGTATAACTTGAAAATCTTAGCTCAAACAGCTGCAAATCCTGTTTTCCCAGCACGGGGACCTTGAGTTCTATAAGATAAAGCCATAAACATGTTTGTCTGAGTCTTCTATCAAAAGTTACAGCTATTTATATGAAGTTGTACAAAAACGCTTTCTTTCGCCAAGACAGTGCGTTTCTCACTGTTACATGCATTTGAATGGGGAACTCGACCGAAACAAAGTATAGGTTTTCATTATGTGTATAACTTGAAAATCTTAGCTCAAACAGCTGCAAATCCTGATTTCCCAGCACGGGGACCTTGAGTTCTATAAGATAAAGCCATAAACATGTTTGTCTGAGTCTTCTATCAAAGGTTACAGCTATTTATATGAAGTTGTACAAAAACGCTTTCTTTCGCCAAGACACTGTTACATGCATTTGAATGGGGAACTCGACCGAAACAAAGTATAGGTTTTCATTATGTGTATAACTTGAAAATCTTAGCTCAAACAGCTGCAAATCCTGTTTTCCCAGCACGGGGACCTTGAGTTCTATAAGATAAAGCCATAAACATGTTTGTCTGAGTCTTCTATCAAAAGTTACAGCTATTTATATGAAGTTGTTCAAAAACGCTTTCTTTCGCCAAGACAGTGCGTTTCTCACTGTTACATGCATTTGAATGGGGAACTCGACCGAAACAAAGTATAGGTTTTCATTATGTGTATAACTTGAAAATCTTAGCTCAAACAGCTGCAAATCCTGTTTTCCCAGCACGGGGACCTTGAGTTCTATAAGATAAAGCCATAAACATGTTTGTCTGAGTCTTCTATCAAAAGTTACAGCTATTTATATGAAGTTGTACAAAAACGCTTTCTTTCGCCAAGACAGTGCGTTTCTCACTGTTACATGCATTTGAATGGGGAACTCGACCGAAACAAAGTATAGGTTTTCATTATGTGTATAACTTGAAAATCTTAGCTCAAACAGCTGCAAATCCTGTTTTCCCAGCACGGGGACCTTGAGTTCTATAAGATAAAGCCATAAACATGTTTGTCTGAGTCTTCTATCAAAAGTTACAGCTATTTATATGAAGTTGTACAAAAACGCTTTCTTTCGCCAAGACAGTGCGTTTCTCACTGTTACATGCATTTGAATGGGGAACTCGACCGAAACAAAGTATAGGTTTTCATTATGTGTATAACTTGAAAATCTTAGCTCAAACAGCTGCAAATCCTGTTTTCCCAGCACGGGGACCTTGAGTTCTATAAGATAAAGCCATAAACATGTTTGTCTGAGTCTTCTATCAAAAGTTACAGCTATTTATATGAAGTTGTACAAAAACGCTTTCTTTCGCCAAGACAGTGCGTTTCTCACTGTTACATGCATTTGAATGGGGAACTCGACCGAAACAAAGTATAGGTTTTCATTATGTGTATAACTTGAAAATCTTAGCTCAAACAGCTGCAAATCCTGTTTTCCCAGCACGGGGACCTTGAGTTCTATAAGATATAGCCATAAACATGTTTGTCTGAGTCTTCTATCAAAAGTTACAGCTATTTATATGAAGTTGTACAAAAACGCTTTCTTTCGCCAAGACAGTGCGTTTCTCACTGTTACATGCATTTGAATGGGGAACTCGACCGAAACAAAGTATAGGTTTTCATTATGTGTATAACTTGAAAATCTTAGCTCAAACAGCTGCAAATCCTGTTTTCCCAGCACGGGGATATTGAGTTCTATAAGATAAAGCCATAAACATGTTTGTCTGAGTCTTCTATCAAAAGTTACAGCTATTTATATGAAGTTGTACAAAAACGCTTTCTTTCGCCAAGACAGTGCGTTTCTCACTGTTACATGCATTTGAATGGGGAACTCGACCGAAACAAAGTATAGGTTTTCATTATGTGTATAACTTGAAAATCTTAGCTCAAACAGCTGCAAATCCTGTTTTCCCAGCACGGGGACCTTGAGTTCTATAAGATAAAGCCATAAACATGTGTATCCGAGTCTTCTATCAAAAGTTACAGCTAACTTCATGAAGTTGTACAAAAACGCTTTCTTTCGCCAAGACAGTGCGTTTCTCACTGTTACATGCATTTGAATGGGGAACTCGACCGAAACAAAGTATAGGTTTTCATTATGTGTATAACTTGAAAATCTTAGCTCAAACAGCTGCAAATCCTGTTTTCCCAGCACGGGGACCTTGAGTTCTATAAGATAAAGCCATAAACATGTTTGTCTGAGTCTTCTATCAAAAGTTACAGCTATTTATATGAAGTTGTACAAAAACGCTTTCTTTCGCCAAGACAGTGCGTTTCTCACTGTTACATGCATTTGAATGGGGAACTCGACCGAAACAAAGTATAGGTTTTCATTATGTGTATAACTTGAAAATCTTAGCTCAAACAGCTGCAAATCCTGATTTCCCAGCACGGGGACCTTGAGTTCTATAAGATAAAGCCATAAACATGTTTGTCTGAGTCTTCTATCAAAGGTTACAGCTATTTATATGAAGTTGTACAAAAACGCTTTCTTTCGCCAAGACACTGTTACATGCATTTGAATGGGGAACTCGACCGAAACAAAGTATAGGTTTTCATTATGTGTATAACTTGAAAATCTTAGCTCAAACAGCTGCAAATCCTGTTTTCCCAGCACGGGGACCTTGAGTTCTATAAGATAAAGCCATAAACATGTTTGTCTGAGTCTTCTATCAAAAGTTACAGCTATTTATATGAAGTTGTTCAAAAACGCTTTCTTTCGCCAAGACAGTGCGTTTCTCACTGTTACATGCATTTGAATGGGGAACTCGACCGAAACAAAGTATAGGTTTTCATTATGTGTATAACTTGAAAATCTTAGCTCAAACAGCTGCAAATCCTGTTTTCCCAGCACGGGGATATTGAGTTCTATAAGATAAAGCCATAAACATGTTTGTCTGAGTCTTCTATCAAAAGTTACAGCTATTTATATGAAGTTGTACAAAAACGCTTTCTTTCGCCAAGACAGTGCGTTTCTCACTGTTACATGCATTTGAATGGGGAACTCGACCGAAACAAAGTATAGGTTTTCATTATGTGTATAACTTGAAAATCTTAGCTCAAACAGCTGCAAATCCTGTTTTCCCAGCACGGGGACCTTGAGTTCTATAAGATAAAGCCATAAACATGTTTGTCTGAGTCTTCTATCAAAAGTTACAGCTATTTATATGAAGTTGTACAAAAACGCTTTCTTTCGCCAAGACAGTGCGTTTCTCACTGTTACATGCATTTGAATGGGGAACTCGACCGAAACAAAGTATAGGTTTTCATTATGTGTATAACTTGAAAATCTTAGCTCAAACAGCTGCAAATCCTGTGTTCCCAGCACGGGGACCTTGAGTTCTATAAGATAAAGCCATAAACATGTTTGTCTGAGTCTTCTATCAAAAGTTACAGCGATTTATATGACGTTGTACAAAAACGCTTTCTTTCGCCAAGACAGTGCGTTTCTCACTGTTACATGCATTTGAATGGGGAACTCGACCGAAACAAAGTATAGGTTTTCATTATGTGTATAACTTGAAAATCTTAGCTCAAACAGCTGCAAATCCTGTTTTCCCAGCACGGGGACCTTGAGTTCTATAAGATAAAGCCATAAACATGTTTGTCTGAGTCTTCTATCAAAAGTTACAGCTATTTATATGAAGTTGTACAAAAACGCTTTCTTTCGCCAAGACAGTGCGTTTCTCACTGTTACATGCATTTGAATGGGGAACTCGACCGAAACAAAGTATAGGTTTTCATTATGTGTATAACTTGAAAATCTTAGCTCGAACAGCTGCAAAACCTGTTTTCCTAGCACGGGGACCTTGAGTTCTATAAGATAAAGCCATAAACATGTTTGTCTGAGTCTTCTATCAAAAGTTACAGCTAACTTCATGAAGTTGTACAAAAACGCTTTCTTTCGCCAAGACAGTGCGTTTCTCACTGTTACATGCATTTGAATGGGGAACTCGACCGAAACAAAGTATAGGTTTTCATTATGTGTATAACTTGAAAATCTTAGCTCAAACAGCTGCAAATCCTGTTTTCCCAGCACGGGGACCTTGAGTTCTATAAGATATAGCCATAAACATGTTTGTCTGAGTCTTCTATCAAAAGTTACAGCTATTTATATGAAGTTGTACAAAAACGCTTTCTTTCGCCAAGACAGTGCGTTTCTCACTGTTACATGCATTTGAATGGGGAACTCGACCGAAACAAAGTATAGGTTTTCATTATGTGTATAACTTGAAAATCTTAGCTCAAACAGCTGCAAATCCTGTTTTCCCAGCACGGGGACCTTGAGTTCTATAAGATAAAGCCATAAACATGTTTGTCTGAGTCTTCTATCAAAAGTTACAGCTATTTATATGAAGTTGTACAAAAACGCTTTCTTTCGCCAAGACAGTGCGTTTCTCACTGTTACATGCATTTGAATGGGGAACTCGACCGAAACAAAGTATAGGTTTTCATTATGTGTATAACTTGAAAATCTTAGCTCAAACAGCTGCAAATCCTGTTTTCCCAGCACGGGGACCTTGAGTTCTATAAGATAAAGCCATAAACATGTTTGTCTGAGTCTTCTATCAAAAGTTACAGCTATTTATATGAAGTTGTACAAAAACGCTTTCTTTCGCCAAGACAGTGCGTTTCTCACTGTTACATGCATTTGAATGGGGAACTCGACCGAAACAAAGTATAGGTTTTCATTATGTGTATAACTTGAAAATCTTAGCTCAAACAGCTGCAAATCCTGTTTTCCCAGCACGGGGACCTTGAGTTCTATAAGATAAAGCCATAAACATGTTTGTCTGAGTCTTCTATCAAAAGTTACAGCTATTTATATGAAGTTGTACAAAAACGCTTTCTTTCGCCAAGACAGTGCGTTTCTCACTGTTACATGCATTTGAATGGGGAACTCGACCGAAACAAAGTATAGGTTTTCATTATGTGTATAACTTGAAAATCTTAGCTCAAACAGCTGCAAATCCTGTTTTCCCAGCACGGGGACCTTGAGTTCTATAAGATAAAGCCATAAACATGTGTATCCGAGTCTTCTATCAAAAGTTACAGCTAACTTCATGAAGTTGTACAAAAACGCTTTCTTTCGCCAAGACAGTGCGTTTCTCACTGTTACATGCATTTGAATGGGGAACTCGACCGAAACAAAGTATAGGTTTTCATTATGTGTATAACTTGAAAATCTTAGCTCAAACAGCTGCAAATCCTGTTTTCCCAGCACGGGGACCTTGAGTTCTATAAGATAAAGCCATAAACATGTTTGTCTGAGTCTTCTATCAAAAGTTACAGCTATTTATATGAAGTTGTACAAAAACGCTTTCTTTCGCCAAGACAGTGCGTTTCTCACTGTTACATGCATTTGAATGGGGAACTCGACCGAAACAAAGTATAGGTTTTCATTATGTGTATAACTTGAAAATCTTAGCTCAAACAGCTGCAAATCCTGATTTCCCAGCACGGGGACCTTGAGTTCTATAAGATAAAGCCATAAACATGTTTGTCTGAGTCTTCTATCAAAGGTTACAGCTATTTATATGAAGTTGTACAAAAACGCTTTCTTTCGCCAAGACACTGTTACATGCATTTGAATGGGGAACTCGACCGAAACAAAGTATAGGTTTTCATTATGTGTATAACTTGAAAATCTTAGCTCAAACAGCTGCAAATCCTGTTTTCCCAGCACGGGGACCTTGAGTTCTATAAGATAAAGCCATAAACATGTTTGTCTGAGTCTTCTATCAAAAGTTACAGCTATTTATATGAAGTTGTTCAAAAACGCTTTCTTTCGCCAAGACAGTGCGTTTCTCACTGTTACATGCATTTGAATGGGGAACTCGACCGAAACAAAGTATAGGTTTTCATTATGTGTATAACTTGAAAATCTTAGCTCAAACAGCTGCAAATCCTGTTTTCCCAGCACGGGGATATTGAGTTCTATAAGATAAAGCCATAAACATGTTTGTCTGAGTCTTCTATCAAAAGTTACAGCTATTTATATGAAGTTGTACAAAAACGCTTTCTTTCGCCAAGACAGTGCGTTTCTCACTGTTACATGCATTTGAATGGGGAACTCGACCGAAACAAAGTATAGGTTTTCATTATGTGTATAACTTGAAAATCTTAGCTCAAACAGCTGCAAATCCTGTTTTCCCAGCACGGGGACCTTGAGTTCTATAAGATAAAGCCATAAACATGTTTGTCTGAGTCTTCTATCAAAAGTTACAGCTATTTATATGAAGTTGTACAAAAACGCTTTCTTTCGCCAAGACAGTGCGTTTCTCACTGTTACATGCATTTGAATGGGGAACTCGACCGAAACAAAGTATAGGTTTTCATTATGTGTATAACTTGAAAATCTTAGCTCAAACAGCTGCAAATCCTGTGTTCCCAGCACGGGGACCTTGAGTTCTATAAGATAAAGCCATAAACATGTTTGTCTGAGTCTTCTATCAAAAGTTACAGCGATTTATATGACGTTGTACAAAAACGCTTTCTTTCGCCAAGACAGTGCGTTTCTCACTGTTACATGCATTTGAATGGGGAACTCGACCGAAACAAAGTATAGGTTTTCATTATGTGTATAACTTGAAAATCTTAGCTCAAACAGCTGCAAATCCTGTTTTCCCAGCACGGGGACCTTGAGTTCTATAAGATAAAGCCATAAACATGTTTGTCTGAGTCTTCTATCAAAAGTTACAGCTATTTATATGAAGTTGTACAAAAACGCTTTCTTTCGCCAAGACAGTGCGTTTCTCACTGTTACATGCATTTGAATGGGGAACTCGACCGAAACAAAGTATAGGTTTTCATTATGTGTATAACTTGAAAATCTTAGCTCGAACAGCTGCAAAACCTGTTTTCCTAGCACGGGGACCTTGAGTTCTATAAGATAAAGCCATAAACATGTTTGTCTGAGTCTTCTATCAAAAGTTACAGCTAACTTCATGAAGTTGTACAAAAACGCTTTCTTTCGCCAAGACAGTGCGTTTCTCACTGTTACATGCATTTGAATGGGGAACTCGACCGAAACAAAGTATAGGTTTTCATTATGTGTATAACTTGAAAATCTTAGCTCAAACAGCTGCAAATCCTGTTTTCCCAGCACGGGGACCTTGAGTTCTATAAGATATAGCCATAAACATGTTTGTCTGAGTCTTCTATCAAAAGTTACAGCTATTTATATGAAGTTGTACAAAAACGCTTTCTTTCGCCAAGACAGTGCGTTTCTCACTGTTACATGCATTTGAATGGGGAACTCGACCGAAACAAAGTATAGGTTTTCATTATGTGTATAACTTGAAAATCTTAGCTCAAACAGCTGCAAATCCTGTTTTCCCAGCACGGGGACCTTGAGTTCTATAAGATAAAGCCATAAACATGTTTGTCTGAGTCTTCTATCAAAAGTTACAGCTATTTATATGAAGTTGTACAAAAACGCTTTCTTTCGCCAAGACAGTGCGTTTCTCACTGTTACATGCATTTGAATGGGGAACTCGACCGAAACAAAGTATAGGTTTTCATTATGTGTATAACTTGAAAATCTTAGCTCAAACAGCTGCAAATCCTGTTTTCCCAGCACGGGGACCTTGAGTTCTATAAGATAAAGCCATAAACATGTTTGTCTGAGTCTTCTATCAAAAGTTACAGCTATTTATATGAAGTTGTACAAAAACGCTTTCTTTCGCCAAGACAGTGCGTTTCTCACTGTTACATGCATTTGAATGGGGAACTCGACCGAAACAAAGTATAGGTTTTCATTATGTGTATAACTTGAAAATCTTAGCTCAAACAGCTGCAAATCCTGTTTTCCCAGCACGGGGACCTTGAGTTCTATAAGATAAAGCCATAAACATGTTTGTCTGAGTCTTCTATCAAAAGTTACAGCTATTTATATGAAGTTGTACAAAAACGCTTTCTTTCGCCAAGACAGTGCGTTTCTCACTGTTACATGCATTTGAATGGGGAACTCGACCGAAACAAAGTATAGGTTTTCATTATGTGTATAACTTGAAAATCTTAGCTCAAACAGCTGCAAATCCTGTTTTCCCAGCACGGGGACCTTGAGTTCTATAAGATAAAGCCATAAACATGTTTGTCTGAGTCTTCTATCAAAAGTTACAGCTATTTATATGAAGTTGTACAAAAACGCTTTCTTTCGCCAAGACAGTGCGTTTCTCACTGTTACATGCATTTGAATGGGGAACTCGACCGAAACAAAGTATAGGTTTTCATTATGTGTATAACTTGAAAATCTTAGCTCAAACAGCTGCAAATCCTGTTTTCCCAGCACGGGGACCTTGAGTTCTATAAGATAAAGCCATAAACATGTTTGTCTGAGTCTTCTATCAAAAGTTACAGCTAACTTCATGAAGTTGTACAAAAACGCTTTCTTTCGCCAAGACAGTGCGTTTCTCACTGTTACATGCATTTGAATGGGGAACTCGACCGAAACAAAGTATAGGTTTTCATTATGTGTATAACTTGAAAATCTTAGCTCAAACAGCTGCAAATCCTGTTTGCCCAGCACGGGGACCTTGAGTTCTATAAGATAAAGCCATAAACATGTTTGTCTGAGTCTTCTATCAAAAGTTACAGCTATTTATATGAAGTTCTACAAAAACGCTTTCTTTCGCCAAGACAGTGCGTTTCTCACTGTTTACATGCATTTGAATGGGGAACTCGACCGAAACAAAGTATAGGTTTTCATTATGTGTATAACTTGAAAATCTTAGCTCAAACAGCTGCAAATCCTGTTTTCCCAGCACGGGGACCTTGAGTTCTATAAGATAAAGCCATAAACATGTTTGTCTGAGTCTTCTATCAAAAGTTACAGCTATTTATATGAAGTTGTACAAAAACGCTTTCTTTCGCCAAGACAGTGCGTTTCTCACTGTTACATGCATTTGAATGGGGAACTCGACCGAAACAAAGTATAGGTTTTCATTATGTGTATAACTTGAAAATCTTAGCTCAAACAGCTGCAAATCCTGTTTTCCCAGCACGGGGACCTTGAGTTCTATAAGATAAAGCCATAAACATGTTTGTCTGAGTCTTCTATCAAAAGTTACAGCTATTTATATGAAGTTGTACAAAAACGCTTTCTTTCGCCAAGACAGTGCGTTTCTCACTGTTACATGCATTTGAATGGGGAACTCGACCGAAACAAAGTATAGGTTTTCATTATGTGTATAACTTGAAAATCTTAGCTCAAACAGCTGCAAATCCTGTTTTCCCAGCACGGGGACCTTGAGTTCTATAAGATAAAGCCATAAACATGTTTGTCTGAGTCTTCTATCAAAAGTTACAGCTAACTTCATGAAGTTGTACAAAAACGCTTTCTTTCGCCAAGACAGTGCGTTTCTCACTGTTACATGCATTTGAATGGGGAACTCGACCGAAACAAAGTATAGGTTTTCATTATGTGTATAACTTGAAAATCTTAGCTCAAACAGCTGCAAATCCTGTTTGCCCAGCACGGGGACCTTGAGTTCTATAAGATAAAGCCATAAACATGTTTGTCTGAGTCTTCTATCAAAAGTTACAGCTATTTATATGAAGTTCTACAAAAACGCTTTCTTTCGCCAAGACAGTGCGTTTCTCACTGTTTACATGCATTTGAATGGGGAACTCGACCGAAACAAAGTATAGGTTTTCATTATGTGTATAACTTGAAAATCTTAGCTCAAACAGCTGCAAATCCTGTTTTCCCAGCACGGGGACCTTGAGTTCTATAAGATAAAGCCATAAACATGTTTGTCTGAGTCTTCTATCAAAAGTTACAGCGATTTATATGAAGTTGTTCAAAAACGCTTTATTTCGCCAAGACAATGCGTTTCTCACTGTTACATGCATTTGAATGGGAAACTCGCCTGAGACAAAGTATAGGTTTTCATTATGTGTATAACTTGAAAATCTTAGCTCAAACAGCTGCAAATCCTGTTTTCCCAGCACGGGGACCTTGAGTTCTATAAGATAAAGCCATAAACATGTTTGTCTGAGTCTTCTATCAAAAGTTACAGCGATTTATATGAAGTTGTACAAAAACGCTTTCTTTCGCCAAGACAGTGCGTTTCTCACTGTTACATGCATTTGAATGGGGAACTCGACCGAAACAAAGTATAGGTTTTCATTATGTGTATAACTTGAAAATCTTAGCTCAAACAGCTGCAAATCCTGTTTTCCCAGCACGGGGACCTTGAGTTCTATAAGATAAAGCCATAAACATGTTTGTCTGAGTCTTCTATCAAAAGTTACAGCTATTTATATGAAGTTGTACAAAAACGCTTTCTTTCGCTAAGACAGTGCGTTTCTCACTGTTACATGCATTTGAATGGGGAACTCGACCGAAACAAAGTATAGGTTTTCATTATGTGTATAACTTGAAAATCTTAGCTCAAACAGCTGCAAATCCTGTTTGCCCAGCACGGGGACCTTGAGTTCTATAAGATAAAGCCATAAACATGTTTGTCTGAGTCTTCTATCAAAAGTTACAGCTATTTATATGAAGTTGTTCAAAAACGCTTTCTTTCGCCAAGACAGTGCGTTTCTCACTGTTTACATGCATTTGAATGGGGAACTCGACCGAAACAAAGTATAGGTTTTCATTATGTGTATAACTTGAAAATCTTAGCTCAAACAGCTGCAAATCCTGTTTTCCCAGCACGGGGACCTTGAGTTCTATAAGATAAAGCCATAAACATGTTTGTCTGAGTCTTCTATCAAAAGTTACAGCGATTTATATGAAGTTGTTCAAAAACGCTTTATTTCGCCAAGACAATGCGTTTCTCACTGTTACATGCATTTGAATGGGAAACTCGCCTGAGACAAAGTATAGGTTTTCATTATGTGTATAACTTGAAAATCTTAGCTCAAACAGCTGCAAATCCTGTTTTCCCAGCACGGGGACCTTGAGTTCTATAAGATAAAGCCATAAACATGTTTGTCTGAGTCTTCTATCAAAAGTTACAGCGATTTATATGAAGTTGTACAAAAACGCTTTCTTTCGCCAAGACAGTGCGTTTCTCACTGTTACATGCATTTGAATGGGGAACTCGACCGAAACAAAGTATAGGTTTTCATTATGTGTATAACTTGAAAATCTTAGCTCGAACAGCTGCAAAACCTGTTTTCCTAGCACGGGGACCTTGAGTTCTATAAGATAAAGCCATAAACATGTTTGTCTGAGTCTTCTATCAAAAGTTACAGCTAACTTCATGAAGTTGTACAAAAACGCTTTCTTTCGCCAAGACAGTGCGTTTCTCACTGTTACATGCATTTGAAAGGGGGAACTCGACCGAAACAAAGTATAGGTTTTCATTATGTGTATAACTTGAAAATCTTAGCTCAAACAGCTGCAAATCCTGTTTTTCCAGCACGGGGACCTTGAGTTCTATAAGATAAAGCCATAAACATGTGTATCCGAGTCTTCTATCAAAAGTTACAGCTAACTTCATGAAGTTGTACAAAAACGCTTTCTTTCGCCAAGACAGTGCGTTTCTCACTGTTACATGCATTTGAATGGGGAACTCGACCGAAACAAAGTATAGGTTTTCATTATGTGTATAACTTGAAAATCTTAGCTCAAACAGCTGCAAATCCTGTTTGCCCAGCACGGGGACCTTGAGTTCTATAAGATCAAGCCATAAACATGTTTGTCTGAGTCTTCTATCAAAAGTTACAGCTATTTATATGAAGTTCTACAAAAACGCTTTCTTTCGCCAAGACAGTGCGTTTCTCACTGTTTACATGCATTTGAATGGGGAACTCGACCGAAACAAAGTATAGGTTTTCATTATGTGTATAACTTGAAAATCTTAGCTCAAACAGCTGCAAATCCTGTTTTCCCAGCACGGGGACCTTGAGTTCTATAAGATAAAGCCATAAACATGTTTGTCTGAGTCTTCTATCAAAAGTTACAGCTATTTATATGAAGTTGTACAAAAACGCTTTCTTTCGCCAAGACAGTGCGTTTCTCACTGTTACATGCATTTGAATGGGGAACTCGACCGAAACAAAGTATAGGTTTTCATTATGTGTATAACTTGAAAATCTTAGCTCAAACAGCTGCAAATCCTGTTTTCCCAGCACGGGGACCTTGAGTTCTATAAGATAAAGCCATAAACATGTTTGTCTGAGTCTTCTATCAAAAGTTACAGCTATTTATATGAAGTTGTACAAAAACGCTTTCTTTCGCCAAGACAGTGCGTTTCTCACTGTTACATGCATTTGAATGGGGAACTCGACCGAAACAAAGTATAGGTTTTCATTATGTGTATAACTTGAAAATCCTAGCTCAAACAGCTGCAAATCCTGTTTGCCCAGCACGGGGACCTTGAGTTCTATAAGATAAAGCCATAAACATGTTTGTCTGAGTCTTCTATCAAAAGTTACAGCTATTTATATGAAGTTGTACAAAAACGCTTTCTTTCGCCAAGACAGTGCGTTTCTCACTGTTTACATGCATTTGAATGGGGAACTCGACCGAAACAAAGTATAGGTTTTCATTATGTGTATAACTTGAAAATCTTAGCTCAAACAGCTGCAAATCCTGTTTTCCCAGCACGGGGACCTTGAGTTCTATAAGATAAAGCCATAAACATGTTTGTCTGAGTCTTCTATCAAAAGTTACAGCTATTTATATGAAGTTGTACAAAAACGCTTTCTTTCGCCAAGACAGTGCGTTTCTCACTGTTACATGCATTTGAATGGGGAACTCGACCGAAACAAAGTATAGGTTTTCATTATGTGTATAACTTGAAAATCTTAGCTTAAACAGCTGCAAATCCTGTTTTCCCAGCACGGGGACCTTGAGTTCTATAAGATAAAGCCATAAACATGTTTGTCTGAGTCTTCTATCAAAAGTTACAGCTATTTATATGAAGTTGTACAAAAACGCTTTCTTTCGCCAAGACAGTGCGTTTCTCACTGTTTACATGCATTTGAATGGGGAACTCGACCGAAACAAAGTATAGGTTTTCATTATGTGTATAACTTGAAAATCTTAGCTCAAACGGCTGCAAATCCTGTTTTCCCAGCACGGGGACCTTGAGTTCTATAAGATAAAGCCATAAACATGTTTGTCTGAGTCTTCTATCAAAAGTTACAGCTATTTATATGAAGTTGTACAAAAACGCTTTCTTTCGCCAAGACAGTGCGTTTCTCACTGTTACATGCATTTGAATGGGGAACTCGACCGAAACAAAGTATAGGTTTTCATTATGTGTATAACTTGAAAATCTTAGCTCAAACAGCTGCAAATCCTGTTTTCCCAGCACGGGGACCTTGAGTTCTATAAGATAAAGCCATAAACATGTTTGTCTGAGTCTTCTATCAAAAGTTACAGCTATTTATATGAAGTTGTACAAAAACGCTTTATTTCGCCAAGACAGTGCGTTTCTCACTGTTACATGCATTTGAATGGGGAACTCGACCGAAACAAAGTATAGGTTTTCATTATGTGTATAACTTGAAAATCTTAGCTCAAACAGCTGCAAATCCTGTTCTGTTTGCCCAGCACGGGGACCTTGAGTTCTATAAGATAAAGCCATAAACATGTTTGTCTGAGTCTTCTATCAAAAGTTACAGCTATTTATATGAAGTTGTACAAAAACGCTTTCTTTCGCCAAGACAGTGCGTTTCTCACTGTTTACATGCATTTGAATGGGGAACTCGACCGAAACAAAGTATAGGTTTTCATTATGTGTATAACTTGAAAATCTTAGCTCAAACAGCTGCAAATCCTGTTTGCCCAGCACGGGGACCTTGAGTTCTATAAGATAAAGCCATAAACATGTTTGTCTGAGTCTTCTATCAAAAGTTACAGCGATTTATATGAAGTTGTTCAAAAACGCTTTATTTCGCCAAGACAATGCGTTTCTCACTGTTACATGCATTTGAATGGGAAACTCGCCTGAGACAAAGTATAGGTTTTCATTATGTGTATAACTTGAAAATCTTAGCTCAAACAGCTGCAAATCCTGTTTTCCCAGCACGGGGACCTTGAGTTCTATAAGATAAAGCCATAAACATGTTTGTCTGAGTCTTCTATCAAAAGTTACAGCGATTTATATGAAGTTGTACAAAAACGCTTTCTTTCGCCAAGACAGTGCGTTTCTCACTGTTACATGCATTTGAATGGGGAACTCGACCGAAACAAAGTATAGGTTTTCATTATGTGTATAACTTGAAAATCTTAGCTCGAACAGCTGCAAAACCTGTTTTCCTAGCACGGGGACCTTGAGTTCTATAAGATAAAGCCATAAACATGTTTGTCTGAGTCTTCTATCAAAAGTTACAGCTAACTTCATGAAGTTGTACAAAAACGCTTTCTTTCGCCAAGACAGTGCGTTTCTCACTGTTACATGCATATGAATGGGGAACTCGACCGAAACAAAGTATAGGTTTTCATTATGTGTATAACTTGAAAATCTTAGCTCAAACAGCTGCAAAACCTGTTTTCCTAGCACGGGGACCTTGAGTTCTATAAGATAAAGCCATAAACATGTGTATCCGAGTCTTCTATCAAAAGTTACA
The DNA here is from genome assembly GCF_963969265.1 of Rhamphochromis sp. 'chilingali'. Classification (NCBI taxonomy): domain Eukaryota; kingdom Metazoa; phylum Chordata; class Actinopteri; order Cichliformes; family Cichlidae; genus Rhamphochromis; species Rhamphochromis sp. 'chilingali'. The sequence continues at coordinate 7,368,863 of NC_137933.1, forward strand.
GCTAACTTCATGAAGTTGTACAAAAACGCTTTCTTTCGCCAAGACAATGCGTTTCTCACTGTTACATGCATTTGAATGGGAAACTCGCCTGAAACAAAGTATAGGTTTTCATTATGTGAATAATTTTAAAATCTTAGCTCAAACGGCTGCAAATCCTGTTTGCCCAGCACGGGGACCTTGAGTTCTATAAGATCAAGCCATAAACATGTTTGTCTGAGTCTTCTATCAAAAGTTACAGCTATTTATATGAAGTTGTACAAAAACGCTTTCTTTCGCCAAGACAGTGCGTTTCTCACTGTTACATGCATTTGAATGGGGAACTCGACCGAAACAAAGTATAGGTTTTCATTATGTGTATAACTTGAAAATCTTAGCTCAAACAGCTGCAAATCCTGTTTTCCCAGCACGGGGACCTTGAGTTCTATAAGATAAAGCCATAAACATGTTTGTCTGAGTCTTCTATCAAAAGTTACAGCGATTTATATGAAGTTGTTCAAAAACGCTTTATTTCGCCAAGACAATGCGTTTCTCACTGTTACATGCATTTGAATGGGAAACTCGCCTGAGACAAAGTATAGGTTTTCATTATGTGTATAACTTGAAAATCTTAGCTCAAACAGCTGCAAATCCTGTTTTCCCAGCACGGGGACCTTGAGTTCTATAAGATAAAGCCATAAACATGTTTGTCTGAGTCTTCTATCAAAAGTTACAGCGATTTATATGAAGTTGTACAAAAACGCTTTCTTTCGCCAAGACAGTGCGTTTCTCACTGTTACATGCATTTGAATGGGGAACTCGACCGAAACAAAGTATAGGTTTTCATTATGTGTATAACTTGAAAATCTTAGCTCGAACAGCTGCAAAACCTGTTTTCCTAGCACGGGGACCTTGAGTTCTATAAGATAAAGCCATAAACATGTTTGTCTGAGTCTTCTATCAAAAGTTACAGCTAACTTCATGAAGTTGTACAAAAACGCTTTCTTTCGCCAAGACAGTGCGTTTCTCACTGTTACATGCATTTGAAAGGGGGAACTCGACCGAAACAAAGTATAGGTTTTCATTATGTGTATAACTTGAAAATCTTAGCTCAAACAGCTGCAAATCCTGTTTTTCCAGCACGGGGACCTTGAGTTCTATAAGATAAAGCCATAAACATGTGTATCCGAGTCTTCTATCAAAAGTTACAGCTAACTTCATGAAGTTGTACAAAAACGCTTTCTTTCGCCAAGACAGTGCGTTTCTCACTGTTACATGCATTTGAATGGGGAACTCGACCGAAACAAAGTATAGGTTTTCATTATGTGTATAACTTGAAAATCTTAGCTCAAACAGCTGCAAATCCTGTTTGCCCAGCACGGGGACCTTGAGTTCTATAAGATCAAGCCATAAACATGTTTGTCTGAGTCTTCTATCAAAAGTTACAGCTATTTATATGAAGTTCTACAAAAACGCTTTCTTTCGCCAAGACAGTGCGTTTCTCACTGTTTACATGCATTTGAATGGGGAACTCGACCGAAACAAAGTATAGGTTTTCATTATGTGTATAACTTGAAAATCTTAGCTCAAACAGCTGCAAATCCTGTTTTCCCAGCACGGGGACCTTGAGTTCTATAAGATAAAGCCATAAACATGTTTGTCTGAGTCTTCTATCAAAAGTTACAGCTATTTATATGAAGTTGTACAAAAACGCTTTCTTTCGCCAAGACAGTGCGTTTCTCACTGTTACATGCATTTGAATGGGGAACTCGACCGAAACAAAGTATAGGTTTTCATTATGTGTATAACTTGAAAATCTTAGCTCAAACAGCTGCAAATCCTGTTTTCCCAGCACGGGGACCTTGAGTTCTATAAGATAAAGCCATAAACATGTTTGTCTGAGTCTTCTATCAAAAGTTACAGCTATTTATATGAAGTTGTACAAAAACGCTTTCTTTCGCCAAGACAGTGCGTTTCTCACTGTTACATGCATTTGAATGGGGAACTCGACCGAAACAAAGTATAGGTTTTCATTATGTGTATAACTTGAAAATCCTAGCTCAAACAGCTGCAAATCCTGTTTGCCCAGCACGGGGACCTTGAGTTCTATAAGATAAAGCCATAAACATGTTTGTCTGAGTCTTCTATCAAAAGTTACAGCTATTTATATGAAGTTGTACAAAAACGCTTTCTTTCGCCAAGACAGTGCGTTTCTCACTGTTTACATGCATTTGAATGGGGAACTCGACCGAAACAAAGTATAGGTTTTCATTATGTGTATAACTTGAAAATCTTAGCTCAAACAGCTGCAAATCCTGTTTTCCCAGCACGGGGACCTTGAGTTCTATAAGATAAAGCCATAAACATGTTTGTCTGAGTCTTCTATCAAAAGTTACAGCTATTTATATGAAGTTGTACAAAAACGCTTTCTTTCGCCAAGACAGTGCGTTTCTCACTGTTACATGCATTTGAATGGGGAACTCGACCGAAACAAAGTATAGGTTTTCATTATGTGTATAACTTGAAAATCTTAGCTTAAACAGCTGCAAATCCTGTTTTCCCAGCACGGGGACCTTGAGTTCTATAAGATAAAGCCATAAACATGTTTGTCTGAGTCTTCTATCAAAAGTTACAGCTATTTATATGAAGTTGTACAAAAACGCTTTCTTTCGCCAAGACAGTGCGTTTCTCACTGTTTACATGCATTTGAATGGGGAACTCGACCGAAACAAAGTATAGGTTTTCATTATGTGTATAACTTGAAAATCTTAGCTCAAACGGCTGCAAATCCTGTTTTCCCAGCACGGGGACCTTGAGTTCTATAAGATAAAGCCATAAACATGTTTGTCTGAGTCTTCTATCAAAAGTTACAGCTATTTATATGAAGTTGTACAAAAACGCTTTCTTTCGCCAAGACAGTGCGTTTCTCACTGTTTACATGCATTTGAATGGGGAACTCGACCGAAACAAAGTATAGGTTTTCATTATGTGTATAACTTGAAAATCTTAGCTCAAACAGCTGCAAATCCTGTTTGCCCAGCACGGGGACCTTGAGTTCTATAAGATAAAGCCATAAACATGTTTGTCTGAGTCTTCTATCAAAAGTTACAGCGATTTATATGAAGTTGTTCAAAAACGCTTTATTTCGCCAAGACAATGCGTTTCTCACTGTTACATGCATTTGAATGGGAAACTCGCCTGAGACAAAGTATAGGTTTTCATTATGTGTATAACTTGAAAATCTTAGCTCAAACAGCTGCAAATCCTGTTTTCCCAGCACGGGGACCTTGAGTTCTATAAGATAAAGCCATAAACATGTTTGTCTGAGTCTTCTATCAAAAGTTACAGCGATTTATATGAAGTTGTACAAAAACGCTTTCTTTCGCCAAGACAGTGCGTTTCTCACTGTTACATGCATTTGAATGGGGAACTCGACCGAAACAAAGTATAGGTTTTCATTATGTGTATAACTTGAAAATCTTAGCTCGAACAGCTGCAAAACCTGTTTTCCTAGCACGGGGACCTTGAGTTCTATAAGATAAAGCCATAAACATGTTTGTCTGAGTCTTCTATCAAAAGTTACAGCTAACTTCATGAAGTTGTACAAAAACGCTTTATTTCGCCAAGACAGTGCGTTTCTCACTGTTACATGCATTTGAATGGGGAACTCGACCGAAACAAAGTATAGGTTTTCATTATGTGTATAACTTGAAAATCTTAGCTCAAACAGCTGCAAATCCTGTTTTTCCAGCACGGGGACCTTGAGTTCTATAAGATAAAGCCATAAACATGTGTATCCGAGTCTTCTATCAAAAGTTACAGCTAACTTCATGAAGTTGTACAAAAACGCTTTCTTTCGCCAAGACAGTGCGTTTCTCACTGTTACATGCATATGAATGGGGAACTCGACCGAAACAAAGTATAGGTTTTCATTATGTGTATAACTTGAAAATCTTAGCTCAAACAGCTGCAAAACCTGTTTTCCTAGCACGGGGACCTTGAGTTCTATAAGATAAAGCCATAAACATGTGTATCCGAGTCTTCTATCAAAAGTTACAGCTAACTTCATGAAGTTGTACAAAAACGCTTTCTTTCGCCAAGACAATGCGTTTCTCACTGTTACATGCATTTGAATGGGAAACTCGCCTGAAACAAAGTATAGGTTTTCATTATGTGAATAATTTTAAAATCTTAGCTCAAACGGCTGCAAATCCTGTTTGCCCAGCACGGGGACCTTGAGTTCTATAAGATCAAGCCATAAACATGTTTGTCTGAGTCTTCTATCAAAAGTTACAGCTATTTATATGAAGTTGTACAAAAACGCTTTCTTTCGCCAAGACAGTGCGTTTCTCACTGTTACATGCATTTGAATGGGGAACTCGACCGAAACAAAGTATAGGTTTTCATTATGTGTATAACTTGAAAATCTTAGCTCAAACAGCTGCAAATCCTGTTTTCCCAGCACGGGGACCTTGAGTTCTATAAGATAAAGCCATAAACATGTTTGTCTGAGTCTTCTATCAAAAGTTACAGCTATTTATATGAAGTTGTACAAAAACGCTTTCTTTCGCCAAGACAGTGCGTTTCTCACTGTTACATGCATTTGAATGGGGAACTCGACCGAAACAAAGTATAGGTTTTCATTATGTGTATAACTTGAAAATCTTAGCTCAAACAGCTGCAAATCCTGTTTTCCCAGCACGGGGACCTTGAGTTCTATAAGATAAAGCCATAAACATGTTTGTCTGAGTCTTCTATCAAAAGTTACAGCTATTTATATGAAGTTGTACAAAAACGCTTTCTTTCGCCAAGACAGTGCGTTTCTCACTGTTACATGCATTTGAATGGGGAACTCGACCGAAACAAAGTATAGGTTTTCATTATGTGTATAACTTGAAAATCCTAGCTCAAACAGCTGCAAATCCTGTTTGCCCAGCACGGGGACCTTGAGTTCTATAAGATAAAGCCATAAACATGTTTGTCTGAGTCTTCTATCAAAAGTTACAGCTATTTATATGAAGTTGTACAAAAACGCTTTCTTTCGCCAAGACAGTGCGTTTCTCACTGTTTACATGCATTTGAATGGGGAACTCGACCGAAACAAAGTATAGGTTTTCATTATGTGTATAACTTGAAAATCTTAGCTCAAACAGCTGCAAATCCTGTTTTCCCAGCACGGGGACCTTGAGTTCTATAAGATAAAGCCATAAACATGTTTGTCTGAGTCTTCTATCAAAAGTTACAGCTATTTATATGAAGTTGTACAAAAACGCTTTCTTTCGCCAAGACAGTGCGTTTCTCACTGTTACATGCATTTGAATGGGGAACTCGACCGAAACAAAGTATAGGTTTTCATTATGTGTATAACTTGAAAATCTTAGCTCAAACAGCTGCAAATCCTGTTTTCCCAGCACGGGGACCTTGAGTTCTATAAGATAAAGCCATAAACATGTTTGTCTGAGTCTTCTATCAAAAGTTACAGCTATTTATATGAAGTTGTACAAAAACGCTTTATTTCGCCAAGACAGTGCGTTTCTCACTGTTACATGCATTTGAATGGGGAACTCGACCGAAACAAAGTATAGGTTTTCATTATGTGTATAACTTGAAAATCTTAGCTCAAACAGCTGCAAATCCTGTTCTGTTTGCCCAGCACGGGGACCTTGAGTTCTATAAGATAAAGCCATAAACATGTTTGTCTGAGTCTTCTATCAAAAGTTACAGCTATTTATATGAAGTTGTACAAAAACGCTTTCTTTCGCCAAGACAGTGCGTTTCTCACTGTTTACATGCATTTGAATGGGGAACTCGACCGAAACAAAGTATAGGTTTTCATTATGTGTATAACTTGAAAATCTTAGCTCAAACAGCTGCAAATCCTGTTTGCCCAGCACGGGGACCTTGAGTTCTATAAGATAAAGCCATAAACATGTTTGTCTGAGTCTTCTATCAAAAGTTACAGCGATTTATATGAAGTTGTTCAAAAACGCTTTATTTCGCCAAGACAATGCGTTTCTCACTGTTACATGCATTTGAATGGGAAACTCGCCTGAGACAAAGTATAGGTTTTCATTATGTGTATAACTTGAAAATCTTAGCTCAAACAGCTGCAAATCCTGTTTTCCCAGCACGGGGACCTTGAGTTCTATAAGATAAAGCCATAAACATGTTTGTCTGAGTCTTCTATCAAAAGTTACAGCGATTTATATGAAGTTGTACAAAAACGCTTTCTTTCGCCAAGACAGTGCGTTTCTCACTGTTACATGCATTTGAATGGGGAACTCGACCGAAACAAAGTATAGGTTTTCATTATGTGTATAACTTGAAAATCTTAGCTCGAACAGCTGCAAAACCTGTTTTCCTAGCACGGGGACCTTGAGTTCTATAAGATAAAGCCATAAACATGTTTGTCTGAGTCTTCTATCAAAAGTTACAGCTAACTTCATGAAGTTGTACAAAAACGCTTTCTTTCGCCAAGACAGTGCGTTTCTCACTGTTACATGCATTTGAATGGGGAACTCGACCGAAACAAAGTATAGGTTTTCATTATGTGTATAACTTGAAAATCTTAGCTCAAACAGCTGCAAATCCTGTTTTTCCAGCACGGGGACCTTGAGTTCTATAAGATAAAGCCATAAACATGTGTATCCGAGTCTTCTATCAAAAGTTACAGCTAACTTCATGAAGTTGTACAAAAACGCTTTCTTTCGCCAAGACAGTGCGTTTCTCACTGTTACATGCATATGAATGGGGAACTCGACCGAAACAAAGTATAGGTTTTCATTATGTGTATAACTTGAAAATCTTAGCTCAAACAGCTGCAAAACCTGTTTTCCTAGCACGGGGACCTTGAGTTCTATAAGATAAAGCCATAAACATGTGTATCCGAGTCTTCTATCAAAAGTTACAGCTAACTTCATGAAGTTGTACAAAAACGCTTTCTTTCGCCAAGACAATGCGTTTCTCACTGTTACATGCATTTGAATGGGAAACTCGCCTGAAACAAAGTATAGGTTTTCATTATGTGAATAATTTTAAAATCTTAGCTCAAACGGCTGCAAATCCTGTTTGCCCAGCACGGGGACCTTGAGTTCTATAAGATCAAGCCATAAACATGTTTGTCTGAGTCTTCTATCAAAAGTTACAGCTATTTATATGAAGTTGTACAAAAACGCTTTCTTTCGCCAAGACAGTGCGTTTCTCACTGTTACATGCATTTGAATGGGGAACTCGACCGAAACAAAGTATAGGTTTTCATTATGTGTATAACTTGAAAATCTTAGCTCAAACAGCTGCAAATCCTGTTTTCCCAGCACGGGGACCTTGAGTTCTATAAGATAAAGCCATAAACATGTTTGTCTGAGTCTTCTATCAAAAGTTACAGCTATTTATATGAAGTTGTACAAAAACGCTTTCTTTCGCCAAGACAGTGCGTTTCTCACTGTTACATGCATTTGAATGGGGAACTCGACCGAAACAAAGTATAGGTTTTCATTATGTGTATAACTTGAAAATCTTAGCTCAAACAGCTGCAAATCCTGTTTTCCCAGCACGGGGACCTTGAGTTCTATAAGATAAAGCCATAAACATGTTTGTCTGAGTCTTCTATCAAAAGTTACAGCTATTTATATGAAGTTGTACAAAAACGCTTTCTTTCGCCAAGACAGTGCGTTTCTCACTGTTACATGCATTTGAATGGGGAACTCGACCGAAACAAAGTATAGGTTTTCATTATGTGTATAACTTGAAAATCCTAGCTCAAACAGCTGCAAATCCTGTTTGCCCAGCACGGGGACCTTGAGTTCTATAAGATAAAGCCATAAACATGTTTGTCTGAGTCTTCTATCAAAAGTTACAGCTATTTATATGAAGTTGTACAAAAACGCTTTCTTTCGCCAAGACAGTGCGTTTCTCACTGTTTACATGCATTTGAATGGGGAACTCGACCGAAACAAAGTATAGGTTTTCATTATGTGTATAACTTGAAAATCTTAGCTCAAACAGCTGCAAATCCTGTTTTCCCAGCACGGGGACCTTGAGTTCTATAAGATAAAGCCATAAACATGTTTGTCTGAGTCTTCTATCAAAAGTTACAGCTATTTATATGAAGTTGTACAAAAACGCTTTCTTTCGCCAAGACAGTGCGTTTCTCACTGTTTACATGCATTTGAATGGGGAACTCGACCGAAACAAAGTATAGGTTTTCATTATGTGTATAACTTGAAAATCTTAGCTCAAACGGCTGCAAATCCTGTTTTCCCAGCACGGGGACCTTGAGTTCTATAAGATAAAGCCATAAACATGTTTGTCTGAGTCTTCTATCAAAAGTTACAGCTATTTATATGAAGTTGTTCAAAAACGCTTTATTTCGCCAAGACAGTGCGTTTCTCACTGTTACATGCATTTGAATGGGGAACTCGACCGAAACAAAGTATAGGTTTTCATTATGTGTATAACTTGAAAATCTTAGCTCAAACAGCTGCAAATCCTGTTTTCCCAGCACGGGGACCTTGAGTTCTATAAGATAAAGCCATAAACATGTTTGTCTGAGTCTTCTATCAAAAGTTACAGCTATTTATATGAAGTTGTACAAAAACGCTTTCTTTCGCCAAGACAGTGCGTTTCTCACTGTTTACATGCATTTGAATGGGGAACTCGACCGAAACAAAGTATAGGTTTTCATTATGTGTATAACTTGAAAATCTTAGCTCAAACGGCTGCAAATCCTGTTTTCCCAGCACGGGGACCTTGAGTTCTATAAGATAAAGCCATAAACATGTTTGTCTGAGTCTTCTATCAAAAGTTACAGCTATTTATATGAAGTTGTACAAAAACGCTTTCTTTCGCCAAGACAGTGCGTTTCTCACTGTTTACATGCATTTGAATGGGGAACTCGACCGAAACAAAGTATAGGTTTTCATTATGTGTATAACTTGAAAATCTTAGCTCAAACAGCTGCAAATCCTGTTTGCCCAGCACGGGGACCTTGAGTTCTATAAGATAAAGCCATAAACATGTTTGTCTGAGTCTTCTATCAAAAGTTACAGCGATTTATATGAAGTTGTTCAAAAACGCTTTATTTCGCCAAGACAATGCGTTTCTCACTGTTACATGCATTTGAATGGGAAACTCGCCTGAGACAAAGTATAGGTTTTCATTATGTGTATAACTTGAAAATCTTAGCTCAAACAGCTGCAAATCCTGTTTTCCCAGCACGGGGACCTTGAGTTCTATAAGATAAAGCCATAAACATGTTTGTCTGAGTCTTCTATCAAAAGTTACAGCGATTTATATGAAGTTGTACAAAAACGCTTTCTTTCGCCAAGACAGTGCGTTTCTCACTGTTACATGCATTTGAATGGGGAACTCGACCGAAACAAAGTATAGGTTTTCATTATGTGTATAACTTGAAAATCTTAGCTCGAACAGCTGCAAAACCTGTTTTCCTAGCACGGGGACCTTGAGTTCTATAAGATAAAGCCATAAACATGTTTGTCTGAGTCTTCTATCAAAAGTTACAGCTAACTTCATGAAGTTGTACAAAAACGCTTTCTTTCGCCAAGACAGTGCGTTTCTCACTGTTACATGCATTTGAATGGGGAACTCGACCGAAACAAAGTATAGGTTTTCATTATGTGTATAACTTGAAAATCTTAGCTCAAACAGCTGCAAATCCTGTTTTCCCAGCACGGGGACCTTGAGTTCTATAAGATAAAGCCATAAACATGTTTGTCTGAGTCTTCTATCAAAAGTTACAGCTATTTATATGAAGTTGTACAAAAACGCTTTCTTTCGCCAAGACAGTGCGTTTCTCACTGTTACATGCATTTGAATGGGGAACTCGACCGAAACAAAGTATAGGTTTTCATTATGTGTATAACTTGAAAATCTTAGCTCGAACAGCTGCAAAACCTGTTTTCCTAGCACGGGGACCTTGAGTTCTATAAGATAAAGCCATAAACATGTTTGTCTGAGTCTTCTATCAAAAGTTACAGCTATTTATATGAAGTTGTACAAAAACGCTTTCTTTCGCCAAGACAGTGCGTTTCTCACTGTTACATGCATTTGAATGGGGAACTCGACCGAAACAAAGTATAGGTTTTCATTATGTGTATAACTTGAAAATCCTAGCTCAAACAGCTGCAAATCCTGTTTGCCCAGCACGGGGACCTTGAGTTCTATAAGATAAAGCCATAAACATGTTTGTCTGAGTCTTCTATCAAAAGTTACAGCTATTTATATGAAGTTGTACAAAAACGCTTTCTTTCGCCAAGACAGTGCGTTTCTCACTGTTTACATGCATTTGAATGGGGAACTCGACCGAAACAAAGTATAGGTTTTCATTATGTGTATAACTTGAAAATCTTAGCTCAAACAGCTGCAAATCCTGTTTTCCCAGCACGGGGACCTTGAGTTCTATAAGATAAAGCCATAAACATGTTTGTCTGAGTCTTCTATCAAAAGTTACAGCTATTTATATGAAGTTGTACAAAAACGCTTTCTTTCGCCAAGACAGTGCGTTTCTCACTGTCACATGCATTTGAATGGGGAACTCGACCGAAACAAAGTATAGGTTTTCATTATGTGTATAACTTGAAAATCTTAGCTCAAACAGCTTCAAATCCTGGTTTCCCAGCACGGGGACCTTGAGTTCTATAAGATAAAGCCATAAACATGTTTGTCTGAGTCTTCTATCAAAAGTTACAGCTATTTATATGAAGTTGTACAAAAACGCTTTCTTTCGCCAAGACAGTGCGTTTCTCACTGTTACATGCATTTGAATGGGGAACTCGACCGAAACAAAGTATAGGTTTTCATTATGTGTATAACTTGAAAATCCTAGCTCAAACAGCTGCAAATCCTGTTTGCCCAGCACGGGGACCTTGAGTTCTATAAGATAAAGCCATAAACATGTTTGTCTGAGTCTTCTATCAAAAGTTACAGCTATTTATATGAAGTTGTACAAAAACGCTTTCTTTCGCCAAGACAGTGCGTTTCTCACTGTTTACATGCATTTGAATGGGGAACTCGACCGAAACAAAGTATAGGTTTTCATTATGTGTATAACTTGAAAATCTTAGCTCAAACAGCTGCAAATCCTGTTTTCCCAGCACGGGGACCTTGAGTTCTATAAGATAAAGCCATAAACATGTTTGTCTGAGTCTTCTATCAAAAGTTACAGCTATTTATATGAAGTTGTACAAAAACGCTTTCTTTCGCCAAGACAGTGCGTTTCTCACTGTTACATGCATTTGAATGGGGAACTCGACCGAAACAAAGTATAGGTTTTCATTATGTGTATAACTTGAAAAGCTTAGCTCAAACAGCTGCAAATCCTGTTTTCCCAGCACGGGGACCTTGAGTTCTATAAGATAAAGCCATAAACATGTTTGTCTGAGTCTTCTATCAAAAGTTACAGCTATTTATATGAAGTTGTACAAAAACGCTTTCTTTCGCCAAGACAGTGCGTTTCTCACTGTCACATGCATTTGAATGGGGAACTCGACCGAAACAAAGTATAGGTTTTCATTATGTGTATAACTTGAAAATCTTAGCTCAAACAGCTTCAAATCCTGGTTTCCCAGCACGGGGACCTTGAGTTCTATAAGATAAAGCCATAAACATGTTTGTCTGAGTCTTCTATCAAAAGTTACAGCTATTTATATGAAGTTGTACAAAAACGCTTTCTTTCGCCAAGACAGTGCGTTTCTCACTGTTACATGCATTTGAATGGGGAACTCGACCGAAACAAAGTATAGGTTTTCATTATGTGTATAACTTGAAAAGCTTAGCTCAAACAGCTGCAAAACCTGTTTTACTAGCACGGGGACCTTGAGTTCTATAAGATAAAGCCATAAACATGTTTGTCTGAGTCTTCTATCAAAAGTTACAGCTATTTATATGAAGTTGTACAAAAACGCTTTCTTTCGCCAAGACAGTGCGTTTCTCACTGTTACATGCATTTGAATGGGGAACTCGACCGAAACAAAGTATAGGTTTTCATTATGTGTATAACTTGAAAATCTTAGCTCAAACAGCTGCAAATCCTGTTTTCCCAGCACGGGGACCTTGAGTTCTATAAGATAAAGCCATAAACATGTTTGTCTGAGTCTTCTATCAAAAGTTACAGCTATTTATATGAAGTTGTACAAAAACGCTTTCTTTCGCCAAGACAGTGCGTTTCTCACTGTTACATGCATTTGAATGGGGAACTCGACCGAAACAAAGTATAGGTTTTCATTATGTGTATAACTTGAAAATCTTAGCTCAAACAGCTGCAAATCCTGGTTTCCCAGCACGGGGACCTTGAGTTCTATAAGATAAAGCCATAAACATGTTTGTCTGAGTCTTCTATCAAAAGTTACAGCTATTTATATGAAGTTGTACAAAAACGCTTTCTTTCGCCAAGACAGTGCGTTTCTCACTGTTACATGCATTTGAATGGGGAACTCGACCGAAACAAAGTATAGGTTTTCATTATGTGTATAACTTGAAAAGCTTAGCTCAAACAGCTGCAAATCCTGTTTGCCCAGCACGGGGACCTTGAGTTCTATAAGATAAAGCCATAAACATGTTTGTCTGAGTCTTCTATCAAAAGTTACAGCTATTTATATGAAGTTGTACAAAAACGCTTTCTTTCGCCAAGACAGTGCGTTTCTCACTGTTACATGCATTTGAATGGGGAACTCGACCGAAACAAAGTATAGGTTTTCATTATGTGTATAACTTGAAAATCTTAGCTCGAACAGCTGCAAAACCTGTTTTCCTAGCACGGGGACCTTGAGTTCTATAAGATAAAGCCATAAACATGTTTGTCTGAGTCTTCTATCAAAAGTTACAGCTATTTATATGAAGTTGTACAAAAACGCTTTCTTTCGCCAAGACAGTGCGTTTCTCACTGTTACATGCATTTGAATGGGGAACTCGACCGAAACAAAGTATAGGTTTTCATTATGTGTATAACTTGAAAATCTTAGCTCAAACAGCTGCAAATCCTGGTTTCCCAGCACGGGGACCTTGAGTTCTATAAGATAAAGCCATAAACATGTTTGTCTGAGTCTTCTATCAAAAGTTACAGCTATTTATATGAAGTTGTACAAAAACGCTTTCTTTCGCCAAGACAGTGCGTTTCTCACTGTTACATGCATTTGAATGGGGAACTCGACCGAAACAAAGTATAGGTTTTCATTATGTGTATAACTTGAAAAGCTTAGCTCAAACAGCTGCAAATCCTGTTTGCCCAGCACGGGGACCTTGAGTTCTATAAGATAAAGCCATAAACATGTTTGTCTGAGTCTTCTATCAAAAGTTACAGCTATTTATATGAAGTTGTACAAAAACGCTTTCTTTCGCCAAGACAGTGCGTTTCTCACTGTTACATGCATTTGAATGGGGAACTCGACCGAAACAAAGTATAGGTTTTCATTATGTGTATAACTTGAAAATCTTAGCTCGAACAGCTGCAAAACCTGTTTTCCTAGCACGGGGACCTTGAGTTCTATAAGATAAAGCCATAAACATGTTTGTCTGAGTCTTCTATCAAAAGTTACAGCTATTTATATGAAGTTGTACAAAAACGCTTTCTTTCGCCAAGACAGTGCGTTTCTCACTGTCACATGCATTTGAATGGGGAACTCGACCGAAACAAAGTATAGGTTTTCATTATGTGTATAACTTGAAAATCTTAGCTCAAACAGCTTCAAATCCTGGTTTCCCAGCACGGGGACCTTGAGTTCTATAAGATAAAGCCATAAACATGTTTGTCTGAGTCTTCTATCAAAAGTTACAGCTATTTATATGAAGTTGTACAAAAACGCTTTCTTTCGCCAAGACAGTGCGTTTCTCACTGTCACATGCATTTGAATGGGGAACTCGACCGAAACAAAGTATAGGTTTTCATTATGTGTATAACTTGAAAATCTTAGCTCAAACAGCTGCAAATCCTGGTTTCCCAGCACGGGGACCTTGAGTTCTATAAGATAAAGCCATAAACATGTTTGTCTGAGTCTTCTATCAAAAGTTACAGCTATTTATATGAAGTTGTACAAAAACGCTTTCTTTCGCCAAGACAGTGCGTTTCTCACTGTTACATGCATTTGAATGGGGAACTCGACCGAAACAAAGTATAGGTTTTCATTATGTGTATAACTTGAAAAGCTTAGCTCAAACAGCTGCAAATCCTGTTTGCCCAGCACGGGGACCTTGAGTTCTATAAGATAAAGCCATAAACATGTTTGTCTGAGTCTTCTATCAAAAGTTACAGCTATTTATATGAAGTTGTACAAAAACGCTTTCTTTCGCCAAGACAGTGCGTTTCTCACTGTTACATGCATTTGAATGGGGAACTCGACCGAAACAAAGTATAGGTTTTCATTATGTGTATAACTTGAAAATCTTAGCTCGAACAGCTGCAAAACCTGTTTTCCTAGCACGGGGACCTTGAGTTCTATAAGATAAAGCCATAAACATGTTTGTCTGAGTCTTCTATCAAAAGTTACAGCTATTTATATGAAGTTGTACAAAAACGCTTTCTTTCGCCAAGACAGTGCGTTTCTCACTGTTACATGCATTTGAATGGGGAACTCGACCGAAACAAAGTATAGGTTTTCATTATGTGTATAACTTGAAAATCTTAGCTCAAACAGCTGCAAATCCTGGTTTCCCAGCACGGGGACCTTGAGTTCTATAAGATAAAGCCATAAACATGTTTGTCTGAGTCTTCTATCAAAAGTTACAGCTATTTATATGAAGTTGTACAAAAACGCTTTCTTTCGCCAAGACAGTGCGTTTCTCACTGTTACATGCATTTGAATGGGGAACTCGACCGAAACAAAGTATAGGTTTTCATTATGTGTATAACTTGAAAAGCTTAGCTCAAACAGCTGCAAATCCTGTTTTCCCAGCACGGGGACCTTGAGTTCTATAAGATAAAGCCATAAACATGTTTGTCTGAGTCTTCTATCAAAAGTTACAGCTATTTATATGAAGTTGTACAAAAACGCTTTCTTTCGCCAAGACAGTGCGTTTCTCACTGTCACATGCATTTGAATGGGGAACTCGACCGAAACAAAGTATAGGTTTTCATTATGTGTATAACTTGAAAATCTTAGCTCAAACAGCTTCAAATCCTGGTTTCCCAGCACGGGGACCTTGAGTTCTATAAGATAAAGCCATAAACATGTTTGTCTGAGTCTTCTATCAAAAGTTACAGCTATTTATATGAAGTTGTACAAAAACGCTTTCTTTCGCCAAGACAGTGCGTTTCTCACTGTTACATGCATTTGAATGGGGAACTCGACCGAAACAAAGTATAGGTTTTCATTATGTGTATAACTTGAAAAGCTTAGCTCAAACAGCTGCAAAACCTGTTTTCCTAGCACGGGGACCTTGAGTTCTATAAGATAAAGCCATAAACATGTTTGTCTGAGTCTTCTATCAAAAGTTACAGCTATTTATATGAAGTTGTACAAAAACGCTTTCTTTCGCCAAGACAGTGCGTTTCTCACTGTTACATGCATTTGAATGGGGAACTCGACCGAAACAAAGTATAGGTTTTCATTATGTGTATAACTTGAAAATCCTAGCTCAAACAGCTGCAAATCCTGTTTTCCCAGCACGGGGACCTTGAGTTCTATAAGATAAAGCCATAAACATGTTTGTCTGAGTCTTCTATCAAAAGTTACAGCTATTTATATGAAGTTGTACAAAAACGCTTTCTTTCGCCAAGACAGTGCGTTTCTCACTGTTTACATGCATTTGAATGGGGAACTCGACCGAAACAAAGTATAGGTTTTCATTATGTGTATAACTTGAAAATCTTAGCTCGAACAGCTGCAAAACCTGTTTTCCTAGCACGGGGACCTTGAGTTCTATAAGATAAAGCCATAAACATGTTTGTCTGAGTCTTCTATCAAAAGTTACAGCTATTTATATGAAGTTGTACAAAAACGCTTTCTTTCGCCAAGACAGTGCGTTTCTCACTGTCACATGCATTTGAATGGGGAACTCGACCGAAACAAAGTATAGGTTTTCATTATGTGTATAACTTGAAAATCTTAGCTCAAACAGCTTCAAATCCTGGTTTCCCAGCACGGGGACCTTGAGTTCTATAAGATAAAGCCATAAACATGTTTGTCTGAGTCTTCTATCAAAAGTTACAGCTATTTATATGAAGTTGTACAAAAACGCTTTCTTTCGCCAAGACAGTGCGTTTCTCACTGTTACATGCATTTGAATGGGGAACTCGACCGAAACAAAGTATAGGTTTTCATTATGTGTATAACTTGAAAATCCTAGCTCAAACAGCTGCAAATCCTGTTTGCCCAGCACGGGGACCTTGAGTTCTATAAGATAAAGCCATAAACATGTTTGTCTGAGTCTTCTATCAAAAGTTACAGCTATTTATATGAAGTTGTACAAAAACGCTTTCTTTCGCCAAGACAGTGCGTTTCTCACTGTTTACATGCATTTGAATGGGGAACTCGACCGAAACAAAGTATAGGTTTTCATTATGTGTATAACTTGAAAATCTTAGCTCAAACAGCTGCAAATCCTGTTTTCCCAGCACGGGGACCTTGAGTTCTATAAGATAAAGCCATAAACATGTTTGTCTGAGTCTTCTATCAAAAGTTACAGCTATTTATATGAAGTTGTACAAAAACGCTTTCTTTCGCCAAGACAGTGCGTTTCTCACTGTTACATGCATTTGAATGGGGAACTCGACCGAAACAAAGTATAGGTTTTCATTATGTGTATAACTTGAAAAGCTTAGCTCAAACAGCTGCAAATCCTGTTTTCCCAGCACGGGGACCTTGAGTTCTATAAGATAAAGCCATAAACATGTTTGTCTGAGTCTTCTATCAAAAGTTACAGCTATTTATATGAAGTTGTACAAAAACGCTTTCTTTCGCCAAGACAGTGCGTTTCTCACTGTCACATGCATTTGAATGGGGAACTCGACCGAAACAAAGTATAGGTTTTCATTATGTGTATAACTTGAAAATCTTAGCTCAAACAGCTTCAAATCCTGTTTTCCCAGCACGGGGACCTTGAGTTCTATAAGATAAAGCCATAAACATGTTTGTCTGAGTCTTCTATCAAAAGTTACAGCTATTTATATGAAGTTGTACAAAAACGCTTTCTTTCGCCAAGACAGTGCGTTTCTCACTGTTACATGCATTTGAATGGGGAACTCGACCGAAACAAAGTATAGGTTTTCATTATGTGTATAACTTGAAAAGCTTAGCTCAAACAGCTGCAAAACCTGTTTTCCTAGCACGGGGACCTTGAGTTCTATAAGATAAAGCCATAAACATGTTTGTCTGAGTCTTCTATCAAAAGTTACAGCTATTTATATGAAGTTGTACAAAAACGCTTTCTTTCGCCAAGACAGTGCGTTTCTCACTGTTACATGCATTTGAATGGGGAACTCGACCGAAACAAAGTATAGGTTTTCATTATGTGTATAACTTGAAAATCTTAGCTCAAACAGCTGCAAATCCTGTTTTCCCAGCACGGGGACCTTGAGTTCTATAAGATAAAGCCATAAACATGTTTGTCTGAGTCTTCTATCAAAAGTTACAGCTATTTATATGAAGTTGTACAAAAACGCTTTCTTTCGCCAAGACAGTGCGTTTCTCACTGTTACATGCATTTGAATGGGGAACTCGACCGAAACAAAGTATAGGTTTTCATTATGTGTATAACTTGAAAATCTTAGCTCAAACAGCTGCAAATCCTGGTTTCCCAGCACGGGGACCTTGAGTTCTATAAGATAAAGCCATAAACATGTTTGTCTGAGTCTTCTATCAAAAGTTACAGCTATTTATATGAAGTTGTACAAAAACGCTTTCTTTCGCCAAGACAGTGCGTTTCTCACTGTTACATGCATTTGAATGGGGAACTCGACCGAAACAAAGTATAGGTTTTCATTATGTGTATAACTTGAAAAGCTTAGCTCAAACAGCTGCAAATCCTGTTTGCCCAGCACGGGGACCTTGAGTTCTATAAGATAAAGCCATAAACATGTTTGTCTGAGTCTTCTATCAAAAGTTACAGCTATTTATATGAAGTTGTACAAAAACGCTTTCTTTCGCCAAGACAGTGCGTTTCTCACTGTTACATGCATTTGAATGGGGAACTCGACCGAAACAAAGTATAGGTTTTCATTATGTGTATAACTTGAAAATCTTAGCTCGAACAGCTGCAAAACCTGTTTTCCTAGCACGGGGACCTTGAGTTCTATAAGATAAAGCCATAAACATGTTTGTCTGAGTCTTCTATCAAAAGTTACAGCTATTTATATGAAGTTGTACAAAAACGCTTTCTTTCGCCAAGACAGTGCGTTTCTCACTGTTACATGCATTTGAATGGGGAACTCGACCGAAACAAAGTATAGGTTTTCATTATGTGTATAACTTGAAAATCTTAGCTCAAACAGCTGCAAATCCTGGTTTCCCAGCACGGGGACCTTGAGTTCTATAAGATAAAGCCATAAACATGTTTGTCTGAGTCTTCTATCAAAAGTTACAGCTATTTATATGAAGTTGTACAAAAACGCTTTCTTTCGCCAAGACAGTGCGTTTCTCACTGTTACATGCATTTGAATGGGGAACTCGACCGAAACAAAGTATAGGTTTTCATTATGTGTATAACTTGAAAAGCTTAGCTCAAACAGCTGCAAATCCTGTTTGCCCAGCACGGGGACCTTGAGTTCTATAAGATAAAGCCATAAACATGTTTGTCTGAGTCTTCTATCAAAAGTTACAGCTATTTATATGAAGTTGTACAAAAACGCTTTCTTTCGCCAAGACAGTGCGTTTCTCACTGTTACATGCATTTGAATGGGGAACTCGACCGAAACAAAGTATAGGTTTTCATTATGTGTATAACTTGAAAATCTTAGCTCGAACAGCTGCAAAACCTGTTTTCCTAGCACGGGGACCTTGAGTTCTATAAGATAAAGCCATAAACATGTTTGTCTGAGTCTTCTATCAAAAGTTACAGCTATTTATATGAAGTTGTACAAAAACGCTTTCTTTCGCCAAGACAGTGCGTTTCTCACTGTCACATGCATTTGAATGGGGAACTCGACCGAAACAAAGTATAGGTTTTCATTATGTGTATAACTTGAAAATCTTAGCTCAAACAGCTTCAAATCCTGGTTTCCCAGCACGGG
The DNA here is from genome assembly GCF_963969265.1 of Rhamphochromis sp. 'chilingali'. NCBI lineage: Eukaryota > Metazoa > Chordata > Actinopteri > Cichliformes > Cichlidae > Rhamphochromis > Rhamphochromis sp. 'chilingali'. The sequence continues at coordinate 7,388,016 of NC_137933.1, forward strand.
GACCTTGAGTTCTATAAGATAAAGCCATAAACATGTTTGTCTGAGTCTTCTATCAAAAGTTACAGCTATTTATATGAAGTTGTACAAAAACGCTTTCTTTCGCCAAGACAGTGCGTTTCTCACTGTCACATGCATTTGAATGGGGAACTCGACCGAAACAAAGTATAGGTTTTCATTATGTGTATAACTTGAAAATCTTAGCTCAAACAGCTGCAAATCCTGGTTTCCCAGCACGGGGACCTTGAGTTCTATAAGATAAAGCCATAAACATGTTTGTCTGAGTCTTCTATCAAAAGTTACAGCTATTTATATGAAGTTGTACAAAAACGCTTTCTTTCGCCAAGACAGTGCGTTTCTCACTGTTACATGCATTTGAATGGGGAACTCGACCGAAACAAAGTATAGGTTTTCATTATGTGTATAACTTGAAAAGCTTAGCTCAAACAGCTGCAAATCCTGTTTGCCCAGCACGGGGACCTTGAGTTCTATAAGATAAAGCCATAAACATGTTTGTCTGAGTCTTCTATCAAAAGTTACAGCTATTTATATGAAGTTGTACAAAAACGCTTTCTTTCGCCAAGACAGTGCGTTTCTCACTGTTACATGCATTTGAATGGGGAACTCGACCGAAACAAAGTATAGGTTTTCATTATGTGTATAACTTGAAAATCTTAGCTCGAACAGCTGCAAAACCTGTTTTCCTAGCACGGGGACCTTGAGTTCTATAAGATAAAGCCATAAACATGTTTGTCTGAGTCTTCTATCAAAAGTTACAGCTATTTATATGAAGTTGTACAAAAACGCTTTCTTTCGCCAAGACAGTGCGTTTCTCACTGTTACATGCATTTGAATGGGGAACTCGACCGAAACAAAGTATAGGTTTTCATTATGTGTATAACTTGAAAATCTTAGCTCAAACAGCTGCAAATCCTGGTTTCCCAGCACGGGGACCTTGAGTTCTATAAGATAAAGCCATAAACATGTTTGTCTGAGTCTTCTATCAAAAGTTACAGCTATTTATATGAAGTTGTACAAAAACGCTTTCTTTCGCCAAGACAGTGCGTTTCTCACTGTTACATGCATTTGAATGGGGAACTCGACCGAAACAAAGTATAGGTTTTCATTATGTGTATAACTTGAAAAGCTTAGCTCAAACAGCTGCAAATCCTGTTTTCCCAGCACGGGGACCTTGAGTTCTATAAGATAAAGCCATAAACATGTTTGTCTGAGTCTTCTATCAAAAGTTACAGCTATTTATATGAAGTTGTACAAAAACGCTTTCTTTCGCCAAGACAGTGCGTTTCTCACTGTCACATGCATTTGAATGGGGAACTCGACCGAAACAAAGTATAGGTTTTCATTATGTGTATAACTTGAAAATCTTAGCTCAAACAGCTTCAAATCCTGGTTTCCCAGCACGGGGACCTTGAGTTCTATAAGATAAAGCCATAAACATGTTTGTCTGAGTCTTCTATCAAAAGTTACAGCTATTTATATGAAGTTGTACAAAAACGCTTTCTTTCGCCAAGACAGTGCGTTTCTCACTGTTACATGCATTTGAATGGGGAACTCGACCGAAACAAAGTATAGGTTTTCATTATGTGTATAACTTGAAAAGCTTAGCTCAAACAGCTGCAAAACCTGTTTTCCTAGCACGGGGACCTTGAGTTCTATAAGATAAAGCCATAAACATGTTTGTCTGAGTCTTCTATCAAAAGTTACAGCTATTTATATGAAGTTGTACAAAAACGCTTTCTTTCGCCAAGACAGTGCGTTTCTCACTGTTACATGCATTTGAATGGGGAACTCGACCGAAACAAAGTATAGGTTTTCATTATGTGTATAACTTGAAAATCTTAGCTCAAACAGCTGCAAATCCTGTTTTCCCAGCACGGGGACCTTGAGTTCTATAAGATAAAGCCATAAACATGTTTGTCTGAGTCTTCTATCAAAAGTTACAGCTATTTATATGAAGTTGTACAAAAACGCTTTCTTTCGCCAAGACAGTGCGTTTCTCACTGTTACATGCATTTGAATGGGGAACTCGACCGAAACAAAGTATAGGTTTTCATTATGTGTATAACTTGAAAAGCTTAGCTCAAACAGCTGCAAATCCTGTTTGCCCAGCACGGGGACCTTGAGTTCTATAAGATAAAGCCATAAACATGTTTGTCTGAGTCTTCTATCAAAAGTTACAGCTATTTATATGAAGTTGTACAAAAACGCTTTCTTTCGCCAAGACAGTGCGTTTCTCACTGTTACATGCATTTGAATGGGGAACTCGACCGAAACAAAGTATAGGTTTTCATTATGTGTATAACTTGAAAATCTTAGCTCGAACAGCTGCAAAACCTGTTTTCCCAGCACGGGGACCTTGAGTTCTATAAGATAAAGCCATAAACATGTTTGTCTGAGTCTTCTATCAAAAGTTACAGCTATTTATATGAAGTTGTACAAAAACGCTTTCTTTCGCCAAGACAGTGCGTTTCTCACTGTCACATGCATTTGAATGGGGAACTCGACCGAAACAAAGTATAGGTTTTCATTATGTGTATAACTTGAAAATCTTAGCTCAAACAGCTTCAAATCCTGGTTTCCCAGCACGGGGACCTTGAGTTCTATAAGATAAAGCCATAAACATGTTTGTCTGAGTCTTCTATCAAAAGTTACAGCTATTTATATGAAGTTGTACAAAAACGCTTTCTTTCGCCAAGACAGTGCGTTTCTCACTGTTACATGCATTTGAATGGGGAACTCGACCGAAACAAAGTATAGGTTTTCATTATGTGTATAACTTGAAAAGCTTAGCTCAAACAGCTGCAAAACCTGTTTTCCTAGCACGGGGACCTTGAGTTCTATAAGATAAAGCCATAAACATGTTTGTCTGAGTCTTCTATCAAAAGTTACAGCTATTTATATGAAGTTGTACAAAAACGCTTTCTTTCGCCAAGACAGTGCGTTTCTCACTGTTACATGCATTTGAATGGGGAACTCGACCGAAACAAAGTATAGGTTTTCATTATGTGTATAACTTGAAAATCTTAGCTCAAACAGCTGCAAATCCTGTTTTCCCAGCACGGGGACCTTGAGTTCTATAAGATAAAGCCATAAACATGTTTGTCTGAGTCTTCTATCAAAAGTTACAGCTATTTATATGAAGTTGTACAAAAACGCTTTCTTTCGCCAAGACAGTGCGTTTCTCACTGTTACATGCATTTGAATGGGGAACTCGACCGAAACAAAGTATAGGTTTTCATTATGTGTATAACTTGAAAATCTTAGCTCAAACAGCTGCAAATCCTGGTTTCCCAGCACGGGGACCTTGAGTTCTATAAGATAAAGCCATAAACATGTTTGTCTGAGTCTTCTATCAAAAGTTACAGCTATTTATATGAAGTTGTACAAAAACGCTTTCTTTCGCCAAGACAGTGCGTTTCTCACTGTTACATGCATTTGAATGGGGAACTCGACCGAAACAAAGTATAGGTTTTCATTATGTGTATAACTTGAAAAGCTTAGCTCAAACAGCTGCAAATCCTGTTTGCCCAGCACGGGGACCTTGAGTTCTATAAGATAAAGCCATAAACATGTTTGTCTGAGTCTTCTATCAAAAGTTACAGCTATTTATATGAAGTTGTACAAAAACGCTTTCTTTCGCCAAGACAGTGCGTTTCTCACTGTTACATGCATTTGAATGGGGAACTCGACCGAAACAAAGTATAGGTTTTCATTATGTGTATAACTTGAAAATCTTAGCTCGAACAGCTGCAAAACCTGTTTTCCTAGCACGGGGACCTTGAGTTCTATAAGATAAAGCCATAAACATGTTTGTCTGAGTCTTCTATCAAAAGTTACAGCTATTTATATGAAGTTGTACAAAAACGCTTTCTTTCGCCAAGACAGTGCGTTTCTCACTGTTACATGCATTTGAATGGGGAACTCGACCGAAACAAAGTATAGGTTTTCATTATGTGTATAACTTGAAAATCTTAGCTCAAACAGCTGCAAATCCTGGTTTCCCAGCACGGGGACCTTGAGTTCTATAAGATAAAGCCATAAACATGTTTGTCTGAGTCTTCTATCAAAAGTTACAGCTATTTATATGAAGTTGTACAAAAACGCTTTCTTTCGCCAAGACAGTGCGTTTCTCACTGTTACATGCATTTGAATGGGGAACTCGACCGAAACAAAGTATAGGTTTTCATTATGTGTATAACTTGAAAAGCTTAGCTCAAACAGCTGCAAATCCTGTTTGCCCAGCACGGGGACCTTGAGTTCTATAAGATAAAGCCATAAACATGTTTGTCTGAGTCTTCTATCAAAAGTTACAGCTATTTATATGAAGTTGTACAAAAACGCTTTCTTTCGCCAAGACAGTGCGTTTCTCACTGTTACATGCATTTGAATGGGGAACTCGACCGAAACAAAGTATAGGTTTTCATTATGTGTATAACTTGAAAATCTTAGCTCGAACAGCTGCAAAACCTGTTTTCCTAGCACGGGGACCTTGAGTTCTATAAGATAAAGCCATAAACATGTTTGTCTGAGTCTTCTATCAAAAGTTACAGCTATTTATATGAAGTTGTACAAAAACGCTTTCTTTCGCCAAGACAGTGCGTTTCTCACTGTCACATGCATTTGAATGGGGAACTCGACCGAAACAAAGTATAGGTTTTCATTATGTGTATAACTTGAAAATCTTAGCTCAAACAGCTTCAAATCCTGGTTTCCCAGCACGGGGACCTTGAGTTCTATAAGATAAAGCCATAAACATGTTTGTCTGAGTCTTCTATCAAAAGTTACAGCTATTTATATGAAGTTGTACAAAAACGCTTTCTTTCGCCAAGACAGTGCGTTTCTCACTGTCACATGCATTTGAATGGGGAACTCGACCGAAACAAAGTATAGGTTTTCATTATGTGTATAACTTGAAAAGCTTAGCTCAAACAGCTGCAAATCCTGTTTGCCCAGCACGGGGACCTTGAGTTCTATAAGATAAAGCCATAAACATGTTTGTCTGAGTCTTCTATCAAAAGTTACAGCTATTTATATGAAGTTGTACAAAAACGCTTTCTTTCGCCAAGACAGTGCGTTTCTCACTGTTACATGCATTTGAATGGGGAACTCGACCGAAACAAAGTATAGGTTTTCATTATGTGTATAACTTGAAAATCTTAGCTCGAACAGCTGCAAAACCTGTTTTCCTAGCACGGGGACCTTGAGTTCTATAAGATAAAGCCATAAACATGTTTGTCTGAGTCTTCTATCAAAAGTTACAGCTATTTATATGAAGTTGTACAAAAACGCTTTCTTTCGCCAAGACAGTGCGTTTCTCACTGTTACATGCATTTGAATGGGGAACTCGACCGAAACAAAGTATAGGTTTTCATTATGTGTATAACTTGAAAATCTTAGCTCAAACAGCTGCAAATCCTGGTTTCCCAGCACGGGGACCTTGAGTTCTATAAGATAAAGCCATAAACATGTTTGTCTGAGTCTTCTATCAAAAGTTACAGCTATTTATATGAAGTTGTACAAAAACGCTTTCTTTCGCCAAGACAGTGCGTTTCTCACTGTTACATGCATTTGAATGGGGAACTCGACCGAAACAAAGTATAGGTTTTCATTATGTGTATAACTTGAAAAGCTTAGCTCAAACAGCTGCAAATCCTGTTTTCCCAGCACGGGGACCTTGAGTTCTATAAGATAAAGCCATAAACATGTTTGTCTGAGTCTTCTATCAAAAGTTACAGCTATTTATATGAAGTTGTACAAAAACGCTTTCTTTCGCCAAGACAGTGCGTTTCTCACTGTCACATGCATTTGAATGGGGAACTCGACCGAAACAAAGTATAGGTTTTCATTATGTGTATAACTTGAAAATCTTAGCTCAAACAGCTTCAAATCCTGGTTTCCCAGCACGGGGACCTTGAGTTCTATAAGATAAAGCCATAAACATGTTTGTCTGAGTCTTCTATCAAAAGTTACAGCTATTTATATGAAGTTGTACAAAAACGCTTTCTTTCGCCAAGACAGTGCGTTTCTCACTGTTACATGCATTTGAATGGGGAACTCGACCGAAACAAAGTATAGGTTTTCATTATGTGTATAACTTGAAAAGCTTAGCTCAAACAGCTGCAAAACCTGTTTTCCTAGCACGGGGACCTTGAGTTCTATAAGATAAAGCCATAAACATGTTTGTCTGAGTCTTCTATCAAAAGTTACAGCTATTTATATGAAGTTGTACAAAAACGCTTTCTTTCGCCAAGACAGTGCGTTTCTCACTGTTACATGCATTTGAATGGGGAACTCGACCGAAACAAAGTATAGGTTTTCATTATGTGTATAACTTGAAAATCTTAGCTCAAACAGCTGCAAATCCTGTTTTCCCAGCACGGGGACCTTGAGTTCTATAAGATAAAGCCATAAACATGTTTGTCTGAGTCTTCTATCAAAAGTTACAGCTATTTATATGAAGTTGTACAAAAACGCTTTCTTTCGCCAAGACAGTGCGTTTCTCACTGTTACATGCATTTGAATGGGGAACTCGACCGAAACAAAGTATAGGTTTTCATTATGTGTATAACTTGAAAAGCTTAGCTCAAACAGCTGCAAATCCTGTTTGCCCAGCACGGGGACCTTGAGTTCTATAAGATAAAGCCATAAACATGTTTGTCTGAGTCTTCTATCAAAAGTTACAGCTATTTATATGAAGTTGTACAAAAACGCTTTCTTTCGCCAAGACAGTGCGTTTCTCACTGTTACATGCATTTGAATGGGGAACTCGACCGAAACAAAGTATAGGTTTTCATTATGTGTATAACTTGAAAATCTTAGCTCGAACAGCTGCAAAACCTGTTTTCCTAGCACGGGGACCTTGAGTTCTATAAGATAAAGCCATAAACATGTTTGTCTGAGTCTTCTATCAAAAGTTACAGCTATTTATATGAAGTTGTACAAAAACGCTTTCTTTCGCCAAGACAGTGCGTTTCTCACTGTTACATGCATTTGAATGGGGAACTCGACCGAAACAAAGTATAGGTTTTCATTATGTGAATAATTTTAAAATCTTAGCTCAAACGGCTGCAAAACCTGTTTTCCTAGCACGGGGACCTTGAGTTCTATAAGATAAAGCCATAAACATGTTTGTCTGAGTCTTCTATCAAAAGTTACAGCTATTTATATGAAGTTGTACAAAAACGCTTTCTTTCGCCAAGACAGTGCGTTTCTCACTGTTACATGCATTTGAATGGGGAACTCGACCGAAACAAAGTATAGGTTTTCATTATGTGTATAACTTGAAAATCTTAGCTCAAACAGCTGCAAATCCTGGTTTCCCAGCACGGGGACCTTGAGTTCTATAAGATAAAGCCATAAACATGTTTGTCTGAGTCTTCTATCAAAAGTTACAGCTATTTATATGAAGTTGTACAAAAACGCTTTCTTTCGCCAAGACAGTGCGTTTCTCACTGTTACATGCATTTGAATGGGGAACTCGACCGAAACAAAGTATAGGTTTTCATTATGTGTATAACTTGAAAATCTTAGCTCAAACAGCTTCAAATCCTGTTTTCCCAGCACGGGGACCTTGAGTTCTATAAGATAAAGCCATAAACATGTTTGTCTGAGTCTTCTATCAAAAGTTACAGCTATTTATATGAAGTTGTACAAAAACGCTTTCTTTCGCCAAGACAGTGCGTTTCTCACTGTTACATGCATTTGAATGGGGAACTCGACCGAAACAAAGTATAGGTTTTCATTATGTGTATAACTTGAAAATCTTAGCTCAAACAGCTGCAAATCCTGTTTTCCCAGCACGGGGACCTTGAGTTCTATAAGATATAGCCATAAACATGTTTGTCTGAGTCTTCTATCAAAAGTTACAGCTATTTATATGAAGTTGTACAAAAACGCTTTCTTTCGCCAAGACAGTGCGTTTCTCACTGTTACATGCATTTGAATGGGGAACTCGACCGAAACAAAGTATAGGTTTTCATTATGTGTATAACTTGAAAATCTTAGCTCAAACAGCTGCAAATCCTGTTTTCCCAGCACGGGGACCTTGAGTTCTATAAGATAAAGCCATAAACATGTTTGTCTGAGTCTTCTATCAAAAGTTACAGCTATTTATATGAAGTTGTACAAAAACGCTTTCTTTCGCCAAGACAGTGCGTTTCTCACTGTTACATGCATTTGAATGGGGAACTCGACCGAAACAAAGTATAGGTTTTCATTATGTGTATAACTTGAAAATCTTAGCTCGAACAGCTGCAAAACCTGTTTTCCTAGCACGGGGACCTTGAGTTCTATAAGATAAAGCCATAAACATGTTTGTCTGAGTCTTCTATCAAAAGTTACAGCTATTTATATGAAGTTGTACAAAAACGCTTTCTTTCGCCAAGACAGTGCGTTTCTCACTGTTACATGCATTTGAATGGGGAACTCGACCGAAACAAAGTATAGGTTTTCATTATGTGAATAATTTTAAAATCTTAGCTCAAACGGCTGCAAAACCTGTTTTCCTAGCACGGGGACCTTGAGTTCTATAAGATAAAGCCATAAACATGTTTGTCTGAGTCTTCTATCAAAAGTTACAGCTATTTATATGAAGTTGTACAAAAACGCTTTCTTTCGCCAAGACAGTGCGTTTCTCACTGTTACATGCATTTGAATGGGGAACTCGACCGAAACAAAGTATAGGTTTTCATTATGTGTATAACTTGAAAATCTTAGCTCAAACAGCTGCAAATCCTGGTTTCCCAGCACGGGGACCTTGAGTTCTATAAGATAAAGCCATAAACATGTTTGTCTGAGTCTTCTATCAAAAGTTACAGCTATTTATATGAAGTTGTACAAAAACGCTTTCTTTCGCCAAGACAGTGCGTTTCTCACTGTTACATGCATTTGAATGGGGAACTCGACCGAAACAAAGTATAGGTTTTCATTATGTGTATAACTTGAAAATCTTAGCTCAAACAGCTTCAAATCCTGTTTTCCCAGCACGGGGACCTTGAGTTCTATAAGATAAAGCCATAAACATGTTTGTCTGAGTCTTCTATCAAAAGTTACAGCTATTTATATGAAGTTGTACAAAAACGCTTTCTTTCGCCAAGACAGTGCGTTTCTCACTGTTACATGCATTTGAATGGGGAACTCGACCGAAACAAAGTATAGGTTTTCATTATGTGTATAACTTGAAAATCTTAGCTCAAACAGCTGCAAATCCTGTTTTCCCAGCACGGGGACCTTGAGTTCTATAAGATATAGCCATAAACATGTTTGTCTGAGTCTTCTATCAAAAGTTACAGCTATTTATATGAAGTTGTACAAAAACGCTTTCTTTCGCCAAGACAGTGCGTTTCTCACTGTTACATGCATTTGAATGGGGAACTCGACCGAAACAAAGTATAGGTTTTCATTATGTGTATAACTTGAAAATCTTAGCTCAAACAGCTGCAAATCCTGTTTTCCCAGCACGGGGACCTTGAGTTCTATAAGATAAAGCCATAAACATGTTTGTCTGAGTCTTCTATCAAAAGTTACAGCTATTTATATGAAGTTGTACAAAAACGCTTTCTTTCGCCAAGACAGTGCGTTTCTCACTGTTACATGCATTTGAATGGGGAACTCGACCGAAACAAAGTATAGGTTTTCATTATGTGTATAACTTGAAAATCTTAGCTCGAACAGCTGCAAAACCTGTTTTCCTAGCACGGGGACCTTGAGTTCTATAAGATAAAGCCATAAACATGTTTGTCTGAGTCTTCTATCAAAAGTTACAGCTATTTATATGAAGTTGTACAAAAACGCTTTCTTTCGCCAAGACAGTGCGTTTCTCACTGTTACATGCATTTGAATGGGGAACTCGACCGAAACAAAGTATAGGTTTTCATTATGTGTATAACTTGAAAATCTTAGCTCGAACAGCTGCAAATCCTGGTTTCCCAGCACGGGGACCTTGAGTTCTATAAGATAAAGCCATAAACATGTTTGTCTGAGTCTTCTATCAAAAGTTACAGCTATTTATATGAAGTTGTACAAAAACGCTTTCTTTCGCCAAGACAGTGCGTTTCTCACTGTTACATGCATTTGAATGGGGAACTCGACCGAAACAAAGTATAGGTTTTCATTATGTGTATAACTTGAAAATCTTAGCTCGAACAGCTGCAAAACCTGTTTTCCTAGCACGGGGACCTTGAGTTCTATAAGATAAAGCCATAAACATGTTTGTCTGAGTCTTCTATCAAAAGTTACAGCTATTTATATGAAGTTGTACAAAAACGCTTTCTTTCGCCAAGACAGTGCGTTTCTCACTGTTACATGCATTTGAATGGGGAACTCGACCGAAACAAAGTATAGGTTTTCATTATGTGAATAATTTTAAAATCTTAGCTCAAACGGCTGCAAAACCTGTTTTCCTAGCACGGGGACCTTGAGTTCTATAAGATAAAGCCATAAACATGTTTGTCTGAGTCTTCTATCAAAAGTTACAGCTATTTATATGAAGTTGTACAAAAACGCTTTCTTTCGCCAAGACAGTGCGTTTCTCACTGTTACATGCATTTGAATGGGGAACTCGACCGAAACAAAGTATAGGTTTTCATTATGTGTATAACTTGAAAATCTTAGCTCAAACAGCTGCAAATCCTGGTTTCCCAGCACGGGGACCTTGAGTTCTATAAGATAAAGCCATAAACATGTTTGTCTGAGTCTTCTATCAAAAGTTACAGCTATTTATATGAAGTTGTACAAAAACGCTTTCTTTCGCCAAGACAGTGCGTTTCTCACTGTTACATGCATTTGAATGGGGAACTCGACCGAAACAAAGTATAGGTTTTCATTATGTGTATAACTTGAAAATCTTAGCTCAAACAGCTTCAAATCCTGTTTTCCCAGCACGGGGACCTTGAGTTCTATAAGATAAAGCCATAAACATGTTTGTCTGAGTCTTCTATCAAAAGTTACAGCTATTTATATGAAGTTGTACAAAAACGCTTTCTTTCGCCAAGACAGTGCGTTTCTCACTGTTACATGCATTTGAATGGGGAACTCGACCGAAACAAAGTATAGGTTTTCATTATGTGTATAACTTGAAAATCTTAGCTCAAACAGCTGCAAATCCTGTTTTCCCAGCACGGGGACCTTGAGTTCTATAAGATATAGCCATAAACATGTTTGTCTGAGTCTTCTATCAAAAGTTACAGCTATTTATATGAAGTTGTACAAAAACGCTTTCTTTCGCCAAGACAGTGCGTTTCTCACTGTTACATGCATTTGAATGGGGAACTCGACCGAAACAAAGTATAGGTTTTCATTATGTGTATAACTTGAAAATCTTAGCTCAAACAGCTGCAAATCCTGTTTTCCCAGCACGGGGACCTTGAGTTCTATAAGATAAAGCCATAAACATGTTTGTCTGAGTCTTCTATCAAAAGTTACAGCTATTTATATGAAGTTGTACAAAAACGCTTTCTTTCGCCAAGACAGTGCGTTTCTCACTGTTACATGCATTTGAATGGGGAACTCGACCGAAACAAAGTATAGGTTTTCATTATGTGTATAACTTGAAAATCTTAGCTCGAACAGCTGCAAAACCTGTTTTCCTAGCACGGGGACCTTGAGTTCTATAAGATAAAGCCATAAACATGTTTGTCTGAGTCTTCTATCAAAAGTTACAGCTATTTATATGAAGTTGTACAAAAACGCTTTCTTTCGCCAAGACAGTGCGTTTCTCACTGTTACATGCATTTGAATGGGGAACTCGACCGAAACAAAGTATAGGTTTTCATTATGTGAATAATTTTAAAATCTTAGCTCAAACGGCTGCAAAACCTGTTTTCCTAGCACGGGGACCTTGAGTTCTATAAGATAAAGCCATAAACATGTTTGTCTGAGTCTTCTATCAAAAGTTACAGCTATTTATATGAAGTTGTACAAAAACGCTTTCTTTCGCCAAGACAGTGCGTTTCTCACTGTTACATGCATTTGAATGGGGAACTCGACCGAAACAAAGTATAGGTTTTCATTATGTGTATAACTTGAAAATCTTAGCTCAAACAGCTGCAAATCCTGGTTTCCCAGCACGGGGACCTTGAGTTCTATAAGATAAAGCCATAAACATGTTTGTCTGAGTCTTCTATCAAAAGTTACAGCTATTTATATGAAGTTGTACAAAAACGCTTTCTTTCGCCAAGACAGTGCGTTTCTCACTGTTACATGCATTTGAATGGGGAACTCGACCGAAACAAAGTATAGGTTTTCATTATGTGTATAACTTGAAAATCTTAGCTCAAACAGCTGCAAATCCTGGTTTCCCAGCACGGGGACCTTGAGTTCTATAAGATAAAGCCATAAACATGTTTGTCTGAGTCTTCTATCAAAAGTTACAGCTATTTATATGAAGTTGTACAAAAACGCTTTCTTTCGCCAAGACAGTGCGTTTCTCACTGTTACATGCATTTGAATGGGGAACTCGACCGAAACAAAGTATAGGTTTTCATTATGTGTATAACTTGAAAATCTTAGCTCAAACAGCTTCAAATCCTGTTTTCCCAGCACGGGGACCTTGAGTTCTATAAGATATAGCCATAAACATGTTTGTCTGAGTCTTCTATCAAAAGTTACAGCTATTTATATGAAGTTGTACAAAAACGCTTTCTTTCGCCAAGACAGTGCGTTTCTCACTGTTACATGCATTTGAATGGGGAACTCGACCGAAACAAAGTATAGGTTTTCATTATGTGTATAACTTGAAAATCTTAGCTCGAACAGCTGCAAAACCTGTTTTCCTAGCACGGGGACCTTGAGTTCTATAAGATAAAGCCATAAACATGTTTGTCTGAGTCTTCTATCAAAAGTTACAGCTATTTATATGAAGTTGTACAAAAACGCTTTCTTTCGCCAAGACAGTGCGTTTCTCACTGTTACATGCATTTGAATGGGGAACTCGACCGAAACAAAGTATAGGTTTTCATTATGTGAATAATTTTAAAATCTTAGCTCAAACGGCTGCAAAACCTGTTTTCCTAGCACGGGGACCTTGAGTTCTATAAGATAAAGCCATAAACATGTTTGTCTGAGTCTTCTATCAAAAGTTACAGCTATTTATATGAAGTTGTACAAAAACGCTTTCTTTCGCCAAGACAGTGCGTTTCTCACTGTTACATGCATTTGAATGGGGAACTCGACCGAAACAAAGTATAGGTTTTCATTATGTGTATAACTTGAAAATCTTAGCTCAAACAGCTGCAAATCCTGGTTTCCCAGCACGGGGACCTTGAGTTCTATAAGATAAAGCCATAAACATGTTTGTCTGAGTCTTCTATCAAAAGTTACAGCTATTTATATGAAGTTGTACAAAAACGCTTTCTTTCGCCAAGACAGTGCGTTTCTCACTGTTACATGCATTTGAATGGGGAACTCGACCGAAACAAAGTATAGGTTTTCATTATGTGTATAACTTGAAAAGCTTAGCTCAAACAGCTGCAAATCCTGTTTGCCCAGCACGGGGACCTTGAGTTCTATAAGATAAAGCCATAAACATGTTTGTCTGAGTCTTCTATCAAAAGTTACAGCTATTTATATGAAGTTGTACAAAAACGCTTTCTTTCGCCAAGACAGTGCGTTTCTCACTGTTACATGCATTTGAATGGGGAACTCGACCGAAACAAAGTATAGGTTTTCATTATGTGTATAACTTGAAAATCTTAGCTCAAACAGCTGCAAATCCTGGTTTCCCAGCACGGGGACCTTGAGTTCTATAAGATAAAGCCATAAACATGTTTGTCTGAGTCTTCTATCAAAAGTTACAGCTATTTATATGAAGTTGTACAAAAACGCTTTCTTTCGCCAAGACAGTGCGTTTCTCACTGTTACATGCATTTGAATGGGGAACTCGACCGAAACAAAGTATAGGTTTTCATTATGTGTATAACTTGAAAAGCTTAGCTCAAACAGCTGCAAATCCTGTTTGCCCAGCACGGGGACCTTGAGTTCTATAAGATAAAGCCATAAACATGTTTGTCTGAGTCTTCTATCAAAAGTTACAGCTATTTATATGAAGTTGTACAAAAACGCTTTCTTTCGCCAAGACAGTGCGTTTCTCACTGTTACATGCATTTGAATGGGGAACTCGACCGAAACAAAGTATAGGTTTTCATTATGTGTATAACTTGAAAATCTTAGCTCGAACAGCTGCAAAACCTGTTTTCCTAGCACGGGGACCTTGAGTTCTATAAGATAAAGCCATAAACATGTTTGTCTGAGTCTTCTATCAAAAGTTACAGCTATTTATATGAAGTTGTACAAAAACGCTTTCTTTCGCCAAGACAGTGCGTTTCTCACTGTTACATGCATTTGAATGGGGAACTCGACCGAAACAAAGTATAGGTTTTCATTATGTGTATAACTTGAAAATCTGAGCTCAAACAGCTGCAAATCCTGTTTTTCCAGCACGGGGACCTTGAGTTCTATAAGATAAAGCCATAAACATGTTTGTCTGAGTCTTCTATCAAAAGTTACAGCTATTTATATGAAGTTGTACAAAAACGCTTTCTTTCGCCAAGACAGTGCGTTTCTCACTGTTACATGCATTTGAATGGGGAACTCGACCGAAACAAAGTATAGGTTTTCATTATGTGTATAACTTGAAAATCTTAGCTCAAACAGCTGCAAATCCTGTTTTCCCAGCACGGGGACCTTGAGTTCTATAAGATAAAGCCATAAACATGTTTGTCTGAGTCTTCTATCAAAAGTTACAGCTATTTATATGAAGTTGTACAAAAACGCTTTATTTCGCCAAGACAGTGCGTTTCTCACTGTTACATGCATTTGAATGGGGAACTCGACCGAAACAAAGTATAGGTTTTCATTATGTGTATAACTTGAAAATCTTAGCTCAAACAGCTGCAAATCCTGTTTTCCCAGCACGGGGACCTTGAGTTCTATAAGATAAAGCCATAAACATGTTTGTCTGAGTCTTCTATCAAAAGTTACAGCTATTTATATGAAGTTGTACAAAAACGCTTTCTTTCGCCAAGACAGTGCGTTTCTCACTGTTACATGCATTTGAATGGGGAACTCGACCGAAACAAAGTATAGGTTTTCATTATGTGTATAACTTGAAAATCTTAGCTCAAACAGCTGCAAATCCTGTTTTCCCAGCACGGGGACCTTGAGTTCTATAAGATAAAGCCATAAACATGTTTGTCTGAGTCTTCTATCAAAAGTTACAGCTATTTATATGAAGTTGTACAAAAACGCTTTCTTTCGCCAAGACAGTGCGTTTCTCACTGTTACATGCATTTGAATGGGGAACTCGACCGAAACAAAGTATAGGTTTTCATTATGTGTATAACTTGAAAATCTTAGCTCAAACAGCTGCAAATCCTGTTTTCCCAGCACGGGAACCTTGAGTTCTATAAGATAAAGCCATAAACATGTTTGTCTGAGTCTTCTATCAAAAGTTACAGCTAACTTCATGAAGTTGTACAAAAACGCTTTATTTCGCCAAGACAGTGCGTTTCTCACTGTTACATGCATTTGAATGGGGAACTCGACCGAAACAAAGTATAGGTTTTCATTATGTGTATAACTTGAAAATCTTAGCTCAAACGGCTGCAAATCCTGTTTTCCCAGCACGGGGACCTTGAGTTCTATAAGATAAAGCCATAAACATGTTTGTCTGAGTCTTCTATCAAACGTTACAGCTATTTATATGAAGTTGTACAAAAACGCTTTCTTTCGCCAAGACAGTGCGTTTCTCACTGTTACATGCATTTGAATGGGGAACTCGACCGAAACAAAGTATAGGTTTTCATTATGTGTATAACTTGAAAATCTTAGCTCAAACAGCTGCAAATCCTGTTTTCCCAGCACGGGGACCTTGAGTTCTATAAGATAAAGCCATAAACATGTTTGTCTGAGTCTTCTATCAAAAGTTACAGCTATTTATATGAAGTTGTACAAAAACGCTTTCTTTCGCCAAGACAGTGCGTTTCTCACTGTTACATGCATTTGAATGGGGAACTCGACCGAAACAAAGTATAGGTTTTCATTATGTGTATAACTTGAAAATCTTAGCTCAAACAGCTGCAAATCCTGTTTTCCCAGCACGGGGACCTTGAGTTCTATAAGATAAAGCCATAAACATGTTTGTCTGAGTCTTCTATCAAAAGTTACAGCTATTTATATGAAGTTGTACAAAAACGCTTTCTTTCGCCAAGACAGTGCGTTTCTCACTGTTACATGCATTTGAATGGGGAACTCGACCGAAACAAAGTATAGGTTTTCATTATGTGTATAACTTGAAAATCTTAGCTCAAACAGCTGCAAATCCTGTTTTCCCAGCACGGGGACCTTGAGTTCTATAAGATAAAGCCATAAACATGTTTGTCTGAGTCTTCTATCAAAAGTTACAGCTATTTATATGAAGTTGTACAAAAACGCTTTCTTTCGCCAAGACAGTGCGTTTCTCACTGTTACATGCATTTGAATGGGGAACTCGACCGAAACAAAGTATAGGTTTTCATTATGTGTATAACTTGAAAATCTTAGCTCAAACAGCTGCAAATCCTGTTTTCCCAGCACGGGGATATTGAGTTCTATAAGATAAAGCCATAAACATGTTTGTCTGAGTCTTCTATCAAAAGTTACAGCTATTTATATGAAGTTGTACAAAAACGCTTTCTTTCGCCAAGACAGTGCGTTTCTCACTGTTACATGCATTTGAATGGGGAACTCGACCGAAACAAAGTATAGGTTTTCATTATGTGTATAACTTGAAAATCTTAGCTCGAACAGCTGCAAAACCTGTTTTCCTAGCACGGGGACCTTGAGTTCTATAAGATAAAGCCATAAACATGTTTGTCTGAGTCTTCTATCAAAAGTTACAGCTATTTATATGAAGTTGTACAAAAACGCTTTCTTTCGCCAAGACAGTGCGTTTCTCACTGTTACATGCATTTGAATGGGGAACTCGACCGAAACAAAGTATAGGTTTTCATTATGTGTATAACTTGAAAATCTTAGCTCAAACAGCTGCCAATCCTGTTTTCCTAGCACGGGGACCTTGAGTTCTATAAGATAAAGCCATAAACATGTTTGTCTGAGTCTTCTATCAAAAGTTACAGCTATTTATATGAAGTTGTACAAAAACGCTTTCTTTCGCCAAGACAGTGCGTTTCTCACTGTTACATGCATTTGAATGGGGAACTCGACCGAAACAAAGTATAGGTTTTCATTATGTGTATAACTTGAAAATCTTAGCTCAAACAGCTGCAAATCCTGTTTTCCCAGCACGGGGACCTTGAGTTCTATAAGATAAAGCCATAAACATGTTTGTCTGAGTCTTCTATCAAAAGTTACAGCTATTTATATGAAGTTGTACAAAAACGCTTTCTTTCGCCAAGACAGTGCGTTTCTCACTGTTACATGCATTTGAATGGGGAACTCGACCGAAACAAAGTATAGGTTTTCATTATGTGTATAACTTGAAAATCTTAGCTCAAACAGCTGCAAATCCTGTTTTCCCAGCACGGGGACCTTGAGTTCTATAAGATAAAGCCATAAACATGTTTGTCTGAGTCTTCTATCAAAAGTTACAGCTATTTATATGAAGTTGTACAAAAACGCTTTCTTTCGCCAAGACAGTGCGTTTCTCACTGTTACATGCATTTGAATGGGGAACTCGACCGAAACAAAGTATAGGTTTTCATTATGTGTATAACTTGAAAATCTTAGCTCAAACAGCTGCAAATCCTGTTTTCCCAGCACGGGGACCTTGAGTTCTATAAGATAAAGCCATAAACATGTTTGTCTGAGTCTTCTATCAAAAGTTACAGCTATTTATATGAAGTTGTACAAAAACGCTTTCTTTCGCCAAGACAGTGCGTTTCTCACTGTTACATGCATTTGAATGGGGAACTCGACCGAAACAAAGTATAGGTTTTCATTATGTGTATAACTTGAAAATCTTAGCTCAAACGGCTGCAAATCCTGTTTTCCCAGCACGGGGACCTTGAGTTCTATAAGATAAAGCCATAAACATGTTTGTCTGAGTCTTCTATCAAACGTTACAGCTATTTATATGAAGTTGTACAAAAACGCTTTCTTTCGCCAAGACAGTGCGTTTCTCACTGTTACATGCATTTGAATGGGGAACTCGACCGAAACAAAGTATAGGTTTTCATTATGTGTATAACTTGAAAATCTTAGCTCAAACAGCTGCAAAACCTGTTTGCCCAGCACGGGGATATTGAGTTCTATAAGATAAAGCCATAAACATGTTTGTCTGAGTCTTCTATCAAAAGTTACAGCTATTTATATGAAGTTGTACAAAAACGCTTTCTTTCGCCAAGACAGTGCGTTTCTCACTGTTACATGCATTTGAATGGGGAACTCGACCGAAACAAAGTATAGGTTTTCATTATGTGTATAACTTGAAAATCTTAGCTCAAACAGCTGCAAATCCTGTTTTCCCAGCACGGGGACCTTGAGTTCTATAAGATAAAGCCATAAACATGTTTGTCTGAGTCTTCTATCAAAAGTTACAGCTAACTTCATGAAGTTGTACAAAAACGCTTTATTTCGCCAAGACAGTGCGTTTCTCACTGTTACATGCATTTGAATGGGGAACTCGACCGAAACAAAGTATAGGTTTTCATTATGTGAATAATTTTAAAATCTTAGCTCAAACGGCTGCAAAACCTGTTCTGTTTGCCCAGCACGGGGATATTGAGTTCTATAAGATAAAGCCATAAACATGTTTGTCTGAGTCTTCTATCAAAAGTTACAGCTAACTTCATGAAGTTGTACAAAAACGCTTTATTTCGCCAAGACAGTGCGTTTCTCACTGTTACATGCATTTGAATGGGGAACTCGACCTAAACAAAGTATAGGTTTTCATTATGTGTATAACTTGAAAATCTTAGCTCAAACAGCTGCAAATCCTGTTTTCCCAGCACGGGGATATTGAGTTCTATAAGATAAAGCCATAAACATGTTTGTCTGAGTCTTCTATCAAAAGTTACAGCTATTTATATGAAGTTGTACAAAAACGCTTTCTTTCGCCAAGACAGTGCGTTTCTCACTGTTACATGCATTTGAATGGGGAACTCGACCGAAACAAAGTATAGGTTTTCATTATGTGAATAATTTTAAAATCTTAGCTCAAACGGCTGCAAAACCTGTTCTGTTTGCCCAGCACGGGGATATTGAGTTCTATAAGATAAAGCCATAAACATGTTTGTCTGAGTCTTCTATCAAAAGTTACAGCTATTTATATGAAGTTGTACAAAAACGCTTTCTTTCGCCAAGACAGTGCGTTTCTCACTGTTACATGCATTTGAATGGGGAACTCGACCGAAACAAAGTATAGGTTTTCATTATGTGTATAACTTGAAAATCTTAGCTCAAACAGCTGCAAATCCTGTTTTCCCAGCACGGGGACCTTGAGTTCTATAAGATAAAGCCATAAACATGTTTGTCTGAGTCTTCTATCAAAAGTTACAGCTATTTATATGAAGTTGTACAAAAACGCTTTCTTTCGCCAAGACAGTGCGTTTCTCACTGTTACATGCATTTGAATGGGGAACTCGACCGAAACAAAGTATAGGTTTTCATTATGTGTATAACTTGAAAATCTTAGCTCAAACAGCTGCAAATCCTGTTTTCCCAGCACGGGGACCTTGAGTTCTATAAGATAAAGCCATAAACATGTTTGTCTGAGTCTTCTATCAAAAGTTACAGCTATTTATATGAAGTTGTACAAAAACGCTTTCTTTCGCCAAGACAGTGCGTTTCTCACTGTTACATGCATTTGAATGGGGAACTCGACCGAAACAAAGTATAGGTTTTCATTATGTGTATAACTTGAAAATCTTAGCTCAAACAGCTGCAAATCCTGTTTTCCCAGCACGGGGACCTTGAGTTCTATAAGATAAAGCCATAAACATGTTTGTCTGAGTCTTCTATCAAAAGTTACAGCTATTTATATGAAGTTGTACAAAAACGCTTTCTTTCGCCAAGACAGTGCGTTTCTCACTGTTACATGCATTTGAATGGGGAACTCGACCGAAACAAAGTATAGGTTTTCATTATGTGTATAACTTGAAAATCTTAGCTCAAACAGCTGCAAATCCTGTTTTCCCAGCACGGGGATATTGAGTTCTATAAGATAAAGCCATAAACATGTTTGTCTGAGTCTTCTATCAAAAGTTACAGCTATTTATATGAAGTTGTACAAAAACGCTTTCTTTCGCCAAGACAGTGCGTTTCTCACTGTTACATGCATTTGAATGGGGAACTCGACCGAAACAAAGTATAGGTTTTCATTATGTGTATAACTTGAAAATCTTAGCTCGAACAGCTGCAAAACCTGTTTTCCTAGCACGGGGACCTTGAGTTCTATAAGATAAAGCCATAAACATGTTTGTCTGAGTCTTCTATCAAAAGTTACAGCTATTTATATGAAGTTGTACAAAAACGCTTTCTTTCGCCAAGACAGTGCGTTTCTCACTGTTACATGCATTTGAATGGGGAACTCGACCGAAACAAAGTATAGGTTTTCATTATGTGTATAACTTGAAAATCTTAGCTCAAACAGCTGCCAATCCTGTTTTCCTAGCACGGGGACCTTGAGTTCTATAAGATAAAGCCATAAACATGTTTGTCTGAGTCTTCTATCAAAAGTTACAGCTATTTATATGAAGTTGTACAAAAACGCTTTCTTTCGCCAAGACAGTGCGTTTCTCACTGTTACATGCATTTGAATGGGGAACTCGACCGAAACAAAGTATAGGTTTTCATTATGTGTATAACTTGAAAATCTTAGCTCAAACAGCTGCAAATCCTGTTTTCCCAGCACGGGGACCTTGAGTTCTATAAGATAAAGCCATAAACATGTTTGTCTGAGTCTTCTATCAAAAGTTACAGCTATTTATATGAAGTTGTACAAAAACGCTTTCTTTCGCCAAGACAGTGCGTTTCTCACTGTTACATGCATTTGAATGGGGAACTCGACCGAAACAAAGTATAGGTTTTCATTATGTGTATAACTTGAAAATCTTAGCTCAAACAGCTGCAAATCCTGTTTTCCCAGCACGGGGACCTTGAGTTCTATAAGATAAAGCCATAAACATGTTTGTCTGAGTCTTCTATCAAAAGTTACAGCTATTTATATGAAGTTGTACAAAAACGCTTTCTTTCGCCAAGACAGTGCGTTTCTCACTGTTACATGCATTTGAATGGGGAACTCGACCGAAACAAAGTATAGGTTTTCATTATGTGTATAACTTGAAAATCTTAGCTCAAACGGCTGCAAATCCTGTTTTCCCAGCACGGGGACCTTGAGTTCTATAAGATAAAGCCATAAACATGTTTGTCTGAGTCTTCTATCAAACGTTACAGCTATTTATATGAAGTTGTACAAAAACGCTTTCTTTCGCCAAGACAGTGCGTTTCTCACTGTTACATGCATTTGAATGGGGAACTCGACCGAAACAAAGTATAGGTTTTCATTATGTGTATAACTTGAAAATCTTAGCTCAAACAGCTGCAAATCCTGTTTTCCCAGCACGGGGATATTGAGTTCTATAAGATAAAGCCATAAACATGTTTGTCTGAGTCTTCTATCAAAAGTTACAGCTATTTATATGAAGTTGTACAAAAACGCTTTCTTTCGCCAAGACAGTGCGTTTCTCACTGTTACATGCATTTGAATGGGGAACTCGACCGAAACAAAGTATAGGTTTTCATTATGTGTATAACTTGAAAATCTTAGCTCAAACAGCTGCAAATCCTGTTTTCCCAGCACGGGGACCTTGAGTTCTATAAGATAAAGCCATAAACATGTTTGTCTGAGTCTTCTATCAAAAGTTACAGCTAACTTCATGAAGTTGTACAAAAACGCTTTATTTCGCCAAGACAGTGCGTTTCTCACTGTTACATGCATTTGAATGGGGAACTCGACCGAAACAAAGTATAGGTTTTCATTATGTGAATAATTTTAAAATCTTAGCTCAAACGGCTGCAAAACCTGTTCTGTTTGCCCAGCACGGGGATATTGAGTTCTATAAGATAAAGCCATAAACATGTTTGTCTGAGTCTTCTATCAAAAGTTACAGCTAACTTCATGAAGTTGTACAAAAACGCTTTATTTCGCCAAGACAGTGCGTTTCTCACTGTTACATGCATTTGAATGGGGAACTCGACCTAAACAAAGTATAGGTTTTCATTATGTGTATAACTTGAAAATCTTAGCTCAAACAGCTGCAAATCCTGTTTTCCCAGCACGGGGATATTGAGTTCTATAAGATAAAGCCATAAACATGTTTGTCTGAGTCTTCTATCAAAAGTTACAGCTATTTATATGAAGTTGTACAAAAACGCTTTCTTTCGCCAAGACAGTGCGTTTCTCACTGTTACATGCATTTGAATGGGGAACTCGACCGAAACAAAGTATAGGTTTTCATTATGTGAATAATTTTAAAATCTTAGCTCAAACGGCTGCAAAACCTGTTCTGTTTGCCCAGCACGGGGATATTGAGTTCTATAAGATAAAGCCATAAACATGTTTGTCTGAGTCTTCTATCAAAAGTTACAGCTATTTATATGAAGTTGTACAAAAACGCTTTCTTTCGCCAAGACAGTGCGTTTCTCACTGTTACATGCATTTGAATGGGGAACTCGACCGAAACAAAGTATAGGTTTTCATTATGTGTATAACTTGAAAATCTTAGCTCAAACAGCTGCAAATCCTGTTTTCCCAGCACGGGGACCTTGAGTTCTATAAGATAAAGCCATAAACATGTTTGTCTGAGTCTTCTATCAAAAGTTACAGCTATTTATATGAAGTTGTACAAAAACGCTTTCTTTCGCCAAGACAGTGCGTTTCTCACTGTTACATGCATTTGAATGGGGAACTCGACCGAAACAAAGTATAGGTTTTCATTATGTGTATAACTTGAAAATCTTAGCTCAAACAGCTGCAAATCCTGTTTTCCCAGCACGGGGACCTTGAGTTCTATAAGATAAAGCCATAAACATGTTTGTCTGAGTCTTCTATCAAAAGTTACAGCTATTTATATGAAGTTGTACAAAAACGCTTTCTTTCGCCAAGACAGTGCGTTTCTCACTGTTACATGCATTTGAATGGGGAACTCGACCGAAACAAAGTATAGGTTTTCATTATGTGTATAACTTGAAAATCTTAGCTCAAACAGCTGCCAATCCTGTTTTCCTAGCACGGGGACCTTGAGTTCTATAAGATAAAGCCATAAACATGTTTGTCTGAGTCTTCTATCAAAAGTTACAGCTATTTATATGAAGTTGTACAAAAACGCTTTCTTTCGCCAAGACAGTGCGTTTCTCACTGTTACATGCATTTGAATGGGGAACTCGACCGAAACAAAGTATAGGTTTTCATTATGTGTATAACTTGAAAATCTTAGCTCAAACAGCTGCAAATCCTGTTTTCCCAGCACGGGGACCTTGAGTTCTATAAGATAAAGCCATAAACATGTTTGTCTGAGTCTTCTATCAAAAGTTACAGCTATTTATATGAAGTTGTACAAAAACGCTTTCTTTCGCCAAGACAGTGCGTTTCTCACTGTTACATGCATTTGAATGGGGAACTCGACCGAAACAAAGTATAGGTTTTCATTATGTGTATAACTTGAAAATCTTAGCTCAAACAGCTGCAAATCCTGTTTTCCCAGCACGGGGACCTTGAGTTCTATAAGATAAAGCCATAAACATGTTTGTCTGAGTCTTCTATCAAAAGTTACAGCTATTTATATGAAGTTGTACAAAAACGCTTTCTTTCGCCAAGACAGTGCGTTTCTCACTGTTACATGCATTTGAATGGGGAACTCGACCGAAACAAAGTATAGGTTTTCATTATGTGTATAACTTGAAAATCTTAGCTCAAACAGCTGCCAATCCTGTTTTCCTAGCACGGGGACCTTGAGTTCTATAAGATAAAGCCATAAACATGTTTGTCTGAGTCTTCTATCAAAAGTTACAGCTATTTATATGAAGTTGTACAAAAACGCTTTCTTTCGCCAAGACAGTGCGTTTCTCACTGTTACATGCATTTGAATGGGGAACTCGACCGAAACAAAGTATAGGTTTTCATTATGTGTATAACTTGAAAATCTTAGCTCAAACAGCTGCAAATCCTGTTTTCCCAGCACGGGGACCTTGAGTTCTATAAGATAAAGCCATAAACATGTTTGTCTGAGTCTTCTATCAAAAGTTACAGCTATTTATATGAAGTTGTACAAAAACGCTTTCTTTCGCCAAGACAGTGCGTTTCTCACTGTTACATGCATTTGAATGGGGAACTCGACCGAAACAAAGTATAGGTTTTCATTATGTGTATAACTTGAAAATCTTAGCTCAAACAGCTGCAAATCCTGTTTTCCCAGCACGGGGACCTTGAGTTCTATAAGATAAAGCCATAAACATGTTTGTCTGAGTCTTCTATCAAAAGTTACAGCTATTTATATGAAGTTGTACAAAAACGCTTTATTTCGCCAAGACAGTGCGTTTCTCACTGTTACATGCATTTGAATGGGGAACTCGACCGAAACAAAGTATAGGTTTTCATTATGTGTATAACTTGAAAATCTTAGCTCAAACAGCTGCAAATCCTGTTTTCCCAGCACGGGGACCTTGAGTTCTATAAGATAAAGCCATAAACATGTTTGTCTGAGTCTTCTATCAAAAGTTACAGCTATTTATATGAAGTTGTACAAAAACGCTTTCTTTCGCCAAGACAGTGCGTTTCTCACTGTTACATGCATTTGAATGGGAAACTCGCCTGAAACAAAGTATAGGTTTTCATTATGTGAACAATTTTAAAATCTTAGCTCAAACGGCTGCAAAACCTGTTTGCCCAGCACGGGGACCTTGAGTTCTATAAGATAAAGCCATAAACATGTTTGTCTGAGTCTTCTATCAAAAGTTACAGCTATTTATATGAAGTTGTACAAAAACGCTTTCTTTCGCCAAGACAGTGCGTTTCTCACTGTTACATGCATTTGAATGGGGAACTCGACCGAAACAAAGTATAGGTTTTCATTATGTGTATAACTTGAAAATCTTAGCTCAAACAGCTGCAAATCCTGTTTTCCCAGCACGGGGACCTTGAGTTCTATAAGATAAAGCCATAAACATGTTTGTCTGAGTCTTCTATCAAAAGTTACAGCTATTTATATGAAGTTGTACAAAAACGCTTTCTTTCGCCAAGACAGTGCGTTTCTCACTGTTACATGCATTTGAATGGGGAACTCGACCGAAACAAAGTATAGGTTTTCATTATGTGTATAACTTGAAAATCTTAGCTCAAACAGCTGCAAATCCTGTTTTCCCAGCACGGGGACCTTGAGTTCTATAAGATAAAGCCATAAACATGTTTGTCTGAGTCTTCTATCAAAAGTTACAGCTATTTATATGAAGTTGTACAAAAACGCTTTCTTTCGCCAAGACAGTGCGTTTCTCACTGTTACATGCATTTGAATGGGGAACTCGACCGAAACAAAGTATAGGTTTTCATTATGTGTATAACTTGAAAATCTTAGCTCAAACAGCTGCCAATCCTGTTTTCCTAGCACGGGGACCTTGAGTTCTATAAGATAAAGCCATAAACATGTTTGTCTGAGTCTTCTATCAAAAGTTACAGCTATTTATATGAAGTTGTACAAAAACGCTTTCTTTCGCCAAGACAGTGCGTTTCTCACTGTTACATGCATTTGAATGGGGAACTCGACCGAAACAAAGTATAGGTTTTCATTATGTGTATAACTTGAAAATCTTAGCTCAAACAGCTGCAAATCCTGTTTTCCCAGCACGGGGACCTTGAGTTCTATAAGATAAAGCCATAAACATGTTTGTCTGAGTCTTCTATCAAAAGTTACAGCTATTTATATGAAGTTGTACAAAAACGCTTTCTTTCGCCAAGACAGTGCGTTTCTCACTGTTACATGCATTTGAATGGGGAACTCGACCGAAACAAAGTATAGGTTTTCATTATGTGTATAACTTGAAAATCTTAGCTCAAACAGCTGCAAATCCTGTTTTCCCAGCACGGGGACCTTGAGTTCTATAAGATAAAGCCATAAACATGTTTGTCTGAGTCTTCTATCAAAAGTTACAGCTATTTATATGAAGTTGTACAAAAACGCTTTCTTTCGCCAAGACAGTGCGTTTCTCACTGTTACATGCATTTGAATGGGGAACTCGACCGAAACAAAGTATAGGTTTTCATTATGTGTATAACTTGAAAATCTTAGCTCAAACAGCTGCCAATCCTGTTTTCCTAGCACGGGGACCTTGAGTTCTATAAGATAAAGCCATAAACATGTTTGTCTGAGTCTTCTATCAAAAGTTACAGCTATTTATATGAAGTTGTACAAAAACGCTTTCTTTCGCCAAGACAGTGCGTTTCTCACTGTTACATGCATTTGAATGGGGAACTCGACCGAAACAAAGTATAGGTTTTCATTATGTGTATAACTTGAAAATCTTAGCTCAAACAGCTGCAAATCCTGTTTTCCCAGCACGGGGACCTTGAGTTCTATAAGATAAAGCCATAAACATGTTTGTCTGAGTCTTCTATCAAAAGTTACAGCTATTTATATGAAGTTGTACAAAAACGCTTTCTTTCGCCAAGACAGTGCGTTTCTCACTGTTACATGCATTTGAATGGGGAACTCGACCGAAACAAAGTATAGGTTTTCATTATGTGTATAACTTGAAAATCTTAGCTCAAACAGCTGCAAATCCTGTTTTCCCAGCACGGGGACCTTGAGTTCTATAAGATAAAGCCATAAACATGTTTGTCTGAGTCTTCTATCAAAAGTTACAGCTATTTATATGAAGTTGTACAAAAACGCTTTATTTCGCCAAGACAGTGCGTTTCTCACTGTTACATGCATTTGAATGGGGAACTCGACCGAAACAAAGTATAGGTTTTCATTATGTGTATAACTTGAAAATCTTAGCTCAAACAGCTGCAAATCCTGTTTTCCCAGCACGGGGACCTTGAGTTCTATAAGATAAAGCCATAAACATGTTTGTCTGAGTCTTCTATCAAAAGTTACAGCTATTTATATGAAGTTGTACAAAAACGCTTTCTTTCGCCAAGACAGTGCGTTTCTCACTGTTACATGCATTTGAATGGGAAACTCGCCTGAAACAAAGTATAGGTTTTCATTATGTGAACAATTTTAAAATCTTAGCTCAAACGGCTGCAAAACCTGTTTGCCCAGCACGGGGACCTTGAGTTCTATAAGATAAAGCCATAAACATGTTTGTCTGAGTCTTCTATCAAAAGTTACAGCTATTTATATGAAGTTGTACAAAAACGCTTTCTTTCGCCAAGACAGTGCGTTTCTCACTGTTACATGCATTTGAATGGGGAACTCGACCGAAACAAAGTATAGGTTTTCATTATGTGTATAACTTGAAAATCTTAGCTCGAACAGCTGCAAAACCTGTTTTCCTAGCACGGGGACCTTGAGTTCTATAAGATAAAGCCATAAACATGTTTGTCTGAGTCTTCTATCAAAAGTTACAGCTATTTATATGAAGTTGTACAAAAACGCTTTCTTTCGCCAAGACAGTGCGTTTCTCACTGTTACATGCATTTGAATGGGGAACTCGACCGAAACAAAGTATAGGTTTTCATTATGTGTATAACTTGAAAATCTTAGCTCAAACAGCTGCAAATCCTGTTTTCCCAGCACGGGGACCTTGAGTTCTATAAGATAAAGCCATAAACATGTTTGTCTGAGTCTTCTATCAAAAGTTACAGCTATTTATATGAAGTTGTACAAAAACGCTTTCTTTCGCCAAGACAGTGCGTTTCTCACTGTTACATGCATTTGAATGGGGAACTCGACCGAAACAAAGTATAGGTTTTCATTATGTGTATAACTTGAAAATCTTAGCTCAAACAGCTGCAAATCCTGTTTTCCCAGCACGGGGACCTTGAGTTCTATAAGATAAAGCCATAAACATGTTTGTCTGAGTCTTCTATCAAAAGTTACAGCTATTTATATGAAGTTGTACAAAAACGCTTTCTTTCGCCAAGACAGTGCGTTTCTCACTGTTACATGCATTTGAATGGGGAACTCGACCGAAACAAAGTATAGGTTTTCATTATGTGTATAACTTGAAAATCTTAGCTCAAACAGCTGCAAATCCTGTTTTCCCAGCACGGGGACCTTGAGTTCTATAAGATAAAGCCATAAACATGTTTGTCTGAGTCTTCTATCAAAAGTTACAGCTATTTATATGAAGTTGTACAAAAACGCTTTCTTTCGCCAAGACAGTGCGTTTCTCACTGTTACATGCATTTGAATGGGGAACTCGACCGAAACAAAGTATAGGTTTTCATTATGTGTATAACTTGAAAATCTTAGCTCAAACAGCTGCAAATCCTGTTTTCCCAGCACGGGGACCTTGAGTTCTATAAGATAAAGCCATAAACATGTTTGTCTGAGTCTTCTATCAAAAGTTACAGCTATTTATATGAAGTTGTACAAAAACGCTTTATTTCGCCAAGAC
>NC_137933.1:7416784-7568784 GCF_963969265.1 Rhamphochromis sp. 'chilingali'
TGTTTATGGCTTTATCTTATAGAACTCAAGGTCCCCGTGCTGGGAAAAAAGAACAGGTTTTGCAGCCGTTTGAGCTAAGATTTTAAAATTATTCACATAATGAAAACCTATACTTTGTTTCGGGCGAGTTCCCCATTCAAATGCATGCAACAGTGAGAAACGCATTGTCTTGGCGAAAGAAAGCGTTTTTGTACAACTTCATATAAATAGCTGTAACTTTTGATAGAAGACTCGGATACACATGTTTATGGCTTTATCTTATAGAACTCAAGGTCCCCGTGCTGGGAAAAAAGAACAGGTTTTGCAGCCGTTTGAGCTAAGATTTTAAAATTATTCACATAATGAAAACCTATACTTTGTTTCGGGCGAGTTCCCCATTCAAATGCATGTAACAGTGAGAAACGCACTGTCTTGGCGAAATAAAGCGTTTTTGTACAACTTCATATAAATAGCTGTAACTTTTGATAGAAGACTCGGATACACATGTTTATGGCTTTATCTTATAGAACTCAAGGTCCCCGTGCTGGGAAAACAGGATTTGCAGCTGTTGGAGCTAAGATTTTCAAGTTATACACATAATGAAAACCTATACTTTGTTTCGGTCGAGTTCCCCATTCAAATGCATGTAACAGTGAGAAACGCACTGTCTTGGCGAAAGAAAGCGTTTTTGTACAACTTCATATAAATAGCTGTAACTTTTGATAGAAGACTCAGACAAACATGTTTATGGCTTTATCTTATAGAACTCAAGGTCCCCGTGCTGGGAAAACAGGATTTGCAGCTGTTGGAGCTAAGATTTTCAAGTTATACACATAATGAAAACCTATACTTTGTTTCGGTCGAGTTCCCCATTCAAATGCATGTAACAGTGAGAAACGCACTGTCTTGGCGAAAGAAAGCGTTTTTGTACAACTTCATATAAATAGCTGTAACTTTTGATAGAAGACTCAGACAAACATGTTTATGGCTTTATCTTATAGAAGTCAAGGTCCCCGTGCTGGGAAAACAGGTTTTGCAGCTGTTTGAGCTAAGATTTCCAAGTTATACACATAATGAAAACCTATACTTTGTTTCGGTCGAGTTCCCCATTCAAATGCATGTAACAGTGAGAAACGCACTGTCTTGGCGAAAGAAAGCGTTTTTGTACAACTTCATATAAATAGCTGTAACTTTTGATAGAAGACTCAGACAAACATGTTTATGGCTTTATCTTATTAAACTCAAGGTCCCCGTGCTGGGAAAACAGGTTTTGCAGCTGTTTGAGCTAAGATTTCCAAGTTATACACATAATGAAAACCTATACTTTGTTTCGGTCGAGTTCCCCATTCAAATGCATGTAACAGTGAGAAACGCACTGTCTTGGCGAAAGAAAGCGTTTTTGTACAACTTCATATAAATAGCTGTAACTTTTGATAGAAGACTCGGATACACATGTTTATGGCTTTATCTTATAGAACTCAAGGTCCCCGTGCTGGGAAAAAAGAACAGGTTTTGCAGCCATTTGAGCTAAGATTTTAAAATTATTCACATAATGAAAACCTATACTTTGTTTCGGGCGAGTTCCCCATTCAAATGCATGCAACAGTGAGAAACGCACTGTCTTGGCGAAAGAAAGCGTTTTTGTACAACTTCATATAAATAGCTGTAACTTTTGATAGAAGACTCAGACAAACATGTTTATGGCTTTATCTTATAGAACTCAAGGTCCCCGTGCTGGGAAAACAGGATTTGCAGCTGTTGGAGCTAAGATTTTCAAGTTATACACATAATGAAAACCTATACTTTGTTTCGGTCGAGTTCCCCATTCAAATGCATGTAACAGTGAGAAACGCACTGTCTTGGCGAAATAAAGCGTTTTTGTACAACTTCATATAAATAGCTGTAACTTTTGATAGAAGACTCGGATACACATGTTTATGGCTTTATCTTATAGAACTCAAGGTCCCCGTGCTGGGAAAACAGGATTTGCAGCTGTTGGAGCTAAGATTTTCAAGTTATACACATAATGAAAACCTATACTTTGTTTCGGTCGAGTTCCCCATTCAAATGCATGTAACAGTGAGAAACGCACTGTCTTGGCGAAAGAAAGCGTTTTTGTACAACTTCATATAAATAGCTGTAACTTTTGATAGAAGACTCAGACAAACATGTTTATGGCTTTATCTTATAGAACTCAAGGTCCCCGTGCTGGGAAAACAGGATTTGCAGCTGTTGGAGCTAAGATTTTCAAGTTATACACATAATGAAAACCTATACTTTGTTTCGGTCGAGTTCCCCATTCAAATGCATGCAACAGTGAGAAACGCACTGTCTTGGCGAAAGAAAGCGTTTTTGTACAACTTCATATAAATAGCTGTAACTTTTGATAGAAGACTCAGACAAACATGTTTATGGCTTTATCTTATAGAAGTCAAGGTCCCCGTGCTGGGAAAACAGGTTTTGCAGCTGTTTGAGCTAAGATTTCCAAGTTATACACATAATGAAAACCTATACTTTGTTTCGGTCGAGTTCCCCATTCAAATGCATGTAACAGTGAGAAACGCACTGTCTTGGCGAAAGAAAGCGTTTTTGTACAACTTCATATAAATAGCTGTAACGTTTGATAGAAGACTCAGACAAACATGTTTATGGCTTTATCTTATTAAACTCAAGGTCCCCGTGCTGGGAAAACAGGTTTTGCAGCTGTTTGAGCTAAGATTTCCAAGTTATACACATAATGAAAACCTATACTTTGTTTCGGTCGAGTTCCCCATTCAAATGCATGTAACAGTGAGAAACGCACTGTCTTGGCGAAAGAAAGCGTTTTTGTACAACTTCATATAAATAGCTGTAACTTTTGATAGAAGACTCAGACAAACATGTTTATGGCTTTATCTTATAGAACTCAAGGTCCCCGTGCTGGGAAAACAGGATTTGCAGCTGTTGGAGCTAAGATTTCCAAGTTATACACATAATGAAAACCTATACTTTGTTTCAGTCGAGTTCCCCATTCAAATGCATGTAACAGTGAGAAACGCACTGTCTTGGCGAAAGAAAGCGTTTTTGTACAACTTCATATAAATAGCTGTAACTTTTGATAGAAGACTCAGACAAACATGTTTATGGCTTTATCTTATAGAACTCAAGGTCCCCGTGCTGGGAAAACAGGTTTTGCAGCTGTTTGAGCTAAGATTTCCAAGTTATACACATAATGAAAACCTATACTTTGTTTCGGTCGAGTTCCCCATTCAAATGCATGTAACAGTGAGAAACGCACTGTCTTGGCGAAAGAAAGCGTTTTTGTACAACTTCATATAAATAGCTGTAACTTTTAATAGAAGACTCAGACAAACATGTTTATGGCTTTATCTTATAGAACTCAAGGTCCCCGTGCTGGGCAAACAGGTTTTGCAGCTGTTTGAGCTAAGATTTCCAAGTTATACACATAATGAAAACCTATACTTTGTTTCGGTCGAGTTCCCCATTCAAATGCATGTAACAGTGAGAAACGCACTGTCTTGGCGAAAGAAAGCGTTTTTGTACAACTTCATATAAATAGCTGTAACTTTTGATAGAAGACTCAGACAAACATGTTTATGGCTTTATCTTATAGAACTCAAGGTCCCCGTGCTGGGAAAACAGGATTTGCAGCTGTTGGAGCTAAGATTTTCAAGTTATACACATAATGAAAACCTATACTTTGTTTCGGTCGAGTTCCCCATTCAAATGCATGTAACAGTGAGAAACGCACTGTCTTGGCGAAAGAAAGCGTTTTTGTACAACTTCATATAAATAGCTGTAACTTTTGATAGAAGACTCAGACAAACATGTTTATGGCTTTATCTTATAGAACTCAAGCTCCCCGTGCTGGGAAAACAGGTTTTGCAGCTGTTTGAGCTAAGATTTCCAAGTTATACACATAATGAAAACCTATACTTTGTTTCGGTCGAGTTCCCCATTCAAATGCATGTAACAGTGAGAAACGCACTGTCTTGGCGAAAGAAAGCGTTTTTGTACAACTTCATATAAATAGCTGTAACTTTTGATAGAAGACTCAGACAAACATGTTTATGGCTTTATCTTATAGAACTCAAGGTCCCCGTGCTGGGAAAACAGGATTTGCAGCTGTTTGAGCTAAGATTTCCAAGTTATACACATAATGAAAACCTATACTTTGTTTCGGTCGAGTTCCCCATTCAAATGCATGTAACAGTGAGAAACGCACTGTCTTGGCGAAAGAAAGCGTTTTTGTACAACTTCATATAAATAGCTGTAACTTTTGATAGAAGACTCAGACAAACATGTTTATGGCTTTATCTTATTAAACTCAAGGTCCCCGTGCTGGGAAAACAGGTTTTGCAGCTGTTTGAGCTAAGATTTCCAAGTTATACACATAATGAAAACCTATACTTTGTTTCGGTCGAGTTCCCCATTCAAATGCATGTAACAGTGAGAAACGCACTGTCTTGGCGAAAGAAAGCGTTTTTGTACAACTTCATATAAATAGCTGTAACTTTTGATAGAAGACTCGGATACACATGTTTATGGCTTTATCTTATAGAACTCAAGGTCCCCGTGCTGGGAAAAAAGAACAGGTTTTGCAGCCATTTGAGCTAAGATTTTAAAATTATTCACATAATGAAAACCTATACTTTGTTTCGGGCGAGTTCCCCATTCAAATGCATGCAACAGTGAGAAACGCACTGTCTTGGCGAAAGAAAGCGTTTTTGTACAACTTCATATAAATAGCTGTAACTTTTGATAGAAGACTCAGACAAACATGTTTATGGCTTTATCTTATAGAACTCAAGGTCCCCGTGCTGGGAAAACAGGATTTGCAGCTGTTGGAGCTAAGATTTTCAAGTTATACACATAATGAAAACCTATACTTTGTTTCGGTCGAGTTCCCCATTCAAATGCATGTAACAGTGAGAAACGCACTGTCTTGGCGAAATAAAGCGTTTTTGTACAACTTCATATAAATAGCTGTAACTTTTGATAGAAGACTCGGATACACATGTTTATGGCTTTATCTTATAGAACTCAAGGTCCCCGTGCTGGGAAAACAGGATTTGCAGCTGTTGGAGCTAAGATTTTCAAGTTATACACATAATGAAAACCTATACTTTGTTTCGGTCGAGTTCCCCATTCAAATGCATGTAACAGTGAGAAACGCACTGTCTTGGCGAAAGAAAGCGTTTTTGTACAACTTCATATAAATAGCTGTAACTTTTGATAGAAGACTCAGACAAACATGTTTATGGCTTTATCTTATAGAACTCAAGGTCCCCGTGCTGGGAAAACAGGATTTGCAGCTGTTGGAGCTAAGATTTTCAAGTTATACACATAATGAAAACCTATACTTTGTTTCGGTCGAGTTCCCCATTCAAATGCATGCAACAGTGAGAAACGCACTGTCTTGGCGAAAGAAAGCGTTTTTGTACAACTTCATATAAATAGCTGTAACTTTTGATAGAAGACTCAGACAAACATGTTTATGGCTTTATCTTATAGAAGTCAAGGTCCCCGTGCTGGGAAAACAGGTTTTGCAGCTGTTTGAGCTAAGATTTCCAAGTTATACACATAATGAAAACCTATACTTTGTTTCGGTCGAGTTCCCCATTCAAATGCATGTAACAGTGAGAAACGCACTGTCTTGGCGAAAGAAAGCGTTTTTGTACAACTTCATATAAATAGCTGTAACGTTTGATAGAAGACTCAGACAAACATGTTTATGGCTTTATCTTATTAAACTCAAGGTCCCCGTGCTGGGAAAACAGGTTTTGCAGCTGTTTGAGCTAAGATTTCCAAGTTATACACATAATGAAAACCTATACTTTGTTTCGGTCGAGTTCCCCATTCAAATGCATGTAACAGTGAGAAACGCACTGTCTTGGCGAAAGAAAGCGTTTTTGTACAACTTCATATAAATAGCTGTAACTTTTGATAGAAGACTCAGACAAACATGTTTATGGCTTTATCTTATAGAACTCAAGGTCCCCGTGCTGGGAAAACAGGATTTGCAGCTGTTGGAGCTAAGATTTCCAAGTTATACACATAATGAAAACCTATACTTTGTTTCAGTCGAGTTCCCCATTCAAATGCATGTAACAGTGAGAAACGCACTGTCTTGGCGAAAGAAAGCGTTTTTGTACAACTTCATATAAATAGCTGTAACTTTTGATAGAAGACTCAGACAAACATGTTTATGGCTTTATCTTATAGAACTCAAGGTCCCCGTGCTGGGAAAACAGGTTTTGCAGCTGTTTGAGCTAAGATTTCCAAGTTATACACATAATGAAAACCTATACTTTGTTTCGGTCGAGTTCCCCATTCAAATGCATGTAACAGTGAGAAACGCACTGTCTTGGCGAAAGAAAGCGTTTTTGTACAACTTCATATAAATAGCTGTAACTTTTAATAGAAGACTCAGACAAACATGTTTATGGCTTTATCTTATAGAACTCAAGGTCCCCGTGCTGGGCAAACAGGTTTTGCAGCTGTTGGAGCTAAGATTTTCAAGTTATACACATAATGAAAACCTATACTTTGTTTCGGTCGAGTTCCCCATTCAAATGCATGTAACAGTGAGAAACGCACTGTCTTGGCGAAAGAAAGCGTTTTTGTACAACTTCATATAAATAGCTGTAACTTTTGATAGAAGACTCAGACAAACATGTTTATGGCTTTATCTTATAGAACTCAAGGTCCCCGTGCTGGGAAAACAGGATTTGCAGCTGTTGGAGCTAAGATTTTCAAGTTATACACATAATGAAAACCTATACTTTGTTTCGGTCGAGTTCCCCATTCAAATGCATGCAACAGTGAGAAACGCACTGTCTTGGCGAAAGAAAGCGTTTTTGTACAACTTCATATAAATAGCTGTAACTTTTGATAGAAGACTCAGACAAACATGTTTATGGCTTTATCTTATAGAAGTCAAGGTCCCCGTGCTGGGAAAACAGGTTTTGCAGCTGTTTGAGCTAAGATTTCCAAGTTATACACATAATGAAAACCTATACTTTGTTTCGGTCGAGTTCCCCATTCAAATGCATGTAACAGTGAGAAACGCACTGTCTTGGCGAAAGAAAGCGTTTTTGTACAACTTCATATAAATAGCTGTAACGTTTGATAGAAGACTCAGACAAACATGTTTATGGCTTTATCTTATTAAACTCAAGGTCCCCGTGCTGGGAAAACAGGTTTTGCAGCTGTTTGAGCTAAGATTTCCAAGTTATACACATAATGAAAACCTATACTTTGTTTCGGTCGAGTTCCCCATTCAAATGCATGTAACAGTGAGAAACGCACTGTCTTGGCGAAAGAAAGCGTTTTTGTACAACTTCATATAAATAGCTGTAACTTTTGATAGAAGACTCAGACAAACATGTTTATGGCTTTATCTTATAGAACTCAAGGTCCCCGTGCTGGGAAAACAGGATTTGCAGCTGTTGGAGCTAAGATTTCCAAGTTATACACATAATGAAAACCTATACTTTGTTTCAGTCGAGTTCCCCATTCAAATGCATGTAACAGTGAGAAACGCACTGTCTTGGCGAAAGAAAGCGTTTTTGTACAACTTCATATAAATAGCTGTAACTTTTGATAGAAGACTCAGACAAACATGTTTATGGCTTTATCTTATAGAACTCAAGGTCCCCGTGCTGGGAAAACAGGTTTTGCAGCTGTTTGAGCTAAGATTTCCAAGTTATACACATAATGAAAACCTATACTTTGTTTCGGTCGAGTTCCCCATTCAAATGCATGTAACAGTGAGAAACGCACTGTCTTGGCGAAAGAAAGCGTTTTTGTACAACTTCATATAAATAGCTGTAACTTTTAATAGAAGACTCAGACAAACATGTTTATGGCTTTATCTTATAGAACTCAAGGTCCCCGTGCTGGGCAAACAGGTTTTGCAGCTGTTTGAGCTAAGATTTCCAAGTTATACACATAATGAAAACCTATACTTTGTTTCGGTCGAGTTCCCCATTCAAATGCATGTAACAGTGAGAAACGCACTGTCTTGGCGAAAGAAAGCGTTTTTGTACAACTTCATATAAATAGCTGTAACTTTTGATAGAAGACTCAGACAAACATGTTTATGGCTTTATCTTATAGAACTCAAGGTCCCCGTGCTGGGAAAACAGGATTTGCAGCTGTTGGAGCTAAGATTTTCAAGTTATACACATAATGAAAACCTATACTTTGTTTCGGTCGAGTTCCCCATTCAAATGCATGTAACAGTGAGAAACGCACTGTCTTGGCGAAAGAAAGCGTTTTTGTACAACTTCATATAAATAGCTGTAACTTTTGATAGAAGACTCAGACAAACATGTTTATGGCTTTATCTTATAGAACTCAAGGTCCCCGTGCTGGGAAAACAGGATTTGCAGCTGTTTGAGCTAAGATTTCCAAGTTATACACATAATGAAAACCTATACTTTGTTTCGGTCGAGTTCCCCATTCAAATGCATGTAACAGTGAGAAACGCACTGTCTTGGCGAAAGAAAGCGTTTTTGTACAACTTCATATAAATAGCTGTAACTTTTGATAGAAGACTCAGACAAACATGTTTATGGCTTTATCTTATTAAACTCAAGGTCCCCGTGCTGGGAAAACAGGTTTTGCAGCTGTTTGAGCTAAGATTTCCAAGTTATACACATAATGAAAACCTATACTTTGTTTCGGTCGAGTTCCCCATTCAAATGCATGTAACAGTGAGAAACGCACTGTCTTGGCGAAAGAAAGCGTTTTTGTACAACTTCATATAAATAGCTGTAACTTTTGATAGAAGACTCGGATACACATGTTTATGGCTTTATCTTATAGAACTCAAGGT
Source organism: Rhamphochromis sp. 'chilingali' (assembly GCF_963969265.1). Classification (NCBI taxonomy): domain Eukaryota; kingdom Metazoa; phylum Chordata; class Actinopteri; order Cichliformes; family Cichlidae; genus Rhamphochromis; species Rhamphochromis sp. 'chilingali'. The sequence continues at coordinate 7,425,606 of NC_137933.1, forward strand.
CCCCGTGCTGGGAAAAAAGAACAGGTTTTGCAGCCATTTGAGCTAAGATTTTAAAATTATTCACATAATGAAAACCTATACTTTGTTTCGGGCGAGTTCCCCATTCAAATGCATGCAACAGTGAGAAACGCACTGTCTTGGCGAAAGAAAGCGTTTTTGTACAACTTCATATAAATAGCTGTAACTTTTGATAGAAGACTCAGACAAACATGTTTATGGCTTTATCTTATAGAACTCAAGGTCCCCGTGCTGGGAAAACAGGATTTGCAGCTGTTGGAGCTAAGATTTTCAAGTTATACACATAATGAAAACCTATACTTTGTTTCGGTCGAGTTCCCCATTCAAATGCATGTAACAGTGAGAAACGCACTGTCTTGGCGAAATAAAGCGTTTTTGTACAACTTCATATAAATAGCTGTAACTTTTGATAGAAGACTCGGATACACATGTTTATGGCTTTATCTTATAGAACTCAAGGTCCCCGTGCTGGGAAAACAGGATTTGCAGCTGTTGGAGCTAAGATTTTCAAGTTATACACATAATGAAAACCTATACTTTGTTTCGGTCGAGTTCCCCATTCAAATGCATGTAACAGTGAGAAACGCACTGTCTTGGCGAAAGAAAGCGTTTTTGTACAACTTCATATAAATAGCTGTAACTTTTGATAGAAGACTCAGACAAACATGTTTATGGCTTTATCTTATAGAACTCAAGGTCCCCGTGCTGGGAAAACAGGATTTGCAGCTGTTGGAGCTAAGATTTTCAAGTTATACACATAATGAAAACCTATACTTTGTTTCGGTCGAGTTCCCCATTCAAATGCATGCAACAGTGAGAAACGCACTGTCTTGGCGAAAGAAAGCGTTTTTGTACAACTTCATATAAATAGCTGTAACTTTTGATAGAAGACTCAGACAAACATGTTTATGGCTTTATCTTATAGAAGTCAAGGTCCCCGTGCTGGGAAAACAGGTTTTGCAGCTGTTTGAGCTAAGATTTCCAAGTTATACACATAATGAAAACCTATACTTTGTTTCGGTCGAGTTCCCCATTCAAATGCATGTAACAGTGAGAAACGCACTGTCTTGGCGAAAGAAAGCGTTTTTGTACAACTTCATATAAATAGCTGTAACGTTTGATAGAAGACTCAGACAAACATGTTTATGGCTTTATCTTATTAAACTCAAGGTCCCCGTGCTGGGAAAACAGGTTTTGCAGCTGTTTGAGCTAAGATTTCCAAGTTATACACATAATGAAAACCTATACTTTGTTTCGGTCGAGTTCCCCATTCAAATGCATGTAACAGTGAGAAACGCACTGTCTTGGCGAAAGAAAGCGTTTTTGTACAACTTCATATAAATAGCTGTAACTTTTGATAGAAGACTCAGACAAACATGTTTATGGCTTTATCTTATAGAACTCAAGGTCCCCGTGCTGGGAAAACAGGATTTGCAGCTGTTGGAGCTAAGATTTCCAAGTTATACACATAATGAAAACCTATACTTTGTTTCAGTCGAGTTCCCCATTCAAATGCATGTAACAGTGAGAAACGCACTGTCTTGGCGAAAGAAAGCGTTTTTGTACAACTTCATATAAATAGCTGTAACTTTTGATAGAAGACTCAGACAAACATGTTTATGGCTTTATCTTATAGAACTCAAGGTCCCCGTGCTGGGAAAACAGGTTTTGCAGCTGTTTGAGCTAAGATTTCCAAGTTATACACATAATGAAAACCTATACTTTGTTTCGGTCGAGTTCCCCATTCAAATGCATGTAACAGTGAGAAACGCACTGTCTTGGCGAAAGAAAGCGTTTTTGTACAACTTCATATAAATAGCTGTAACTTTTAATAGAAGACTCAGACAAACATGTTTATGGCTTTATCTTATAGAACTCAAGGTCCCCGTGCTGGGCAAACAGGTTTTGCAGCTGTTTGAGCTAAGATTTCCAAGTTATACACATAATGAAAACCTATACTTTGTTTCGGTCGAGTTCCCCATTCAAATGCATGTAACAGTGAGAAACGCACTGTCTTGGCGAAAGAAAGCGTTTTTGTACAACTTCATATAAATAGCTGTAACTTTTGATAGAAGACTCAGACAAACATGTTTATGGCTTTATCTTATAGAACTCAAGGTCCCCGTGCTGGGAAAACAGGATTTGCAGCTGTTGGAGCTAAGATTTTCAAGTTATACACATAATGAAAACCTATACTTTGTTTCGGTCGAGTTCCCCATTCAAATGCATGTAACAGTGAGAAACGCACTGTCTTGGCGAAAGAAAGCGTTTTTGTACAACTTCATATAAATAGCTGTAACTTTTGATAGAAGACTCAGACAAACATGTTTATGGCTTTATCTTATAGAACTCAAGCTCCCCGTGCTGGGAAAACAGGTTTTGCAGCTGTTTGAGCTAAGATTTCCAAGTTATACACATAATGAAAACCTATACTTTGTTTCGGTCGAGTTCCCCATTCAAATGCATGTAACAGTGAGAAACGCACTGTCTTGGCGAAAGAAAGCGTTTTTGTACAACTTCATATAAATAGCTGTAACTTTTGATAGAAGACTCAGACAAACATGTTTATGGCTTTATCTTATAGAACTCAAGGTCCCCGTGCTGGGAAAACAGGATTTGCAGCTGTTGGAGCTAAGATTTTCAAGTTATACACATAATGAAAACCTATACTTTGTTTCGGTCGAGTTCCCCATTCAAATGCATGTAACAGTGAGAAACGCACTGTCTTGGCGAAAGAAAGCGTTTTTGTACAACTTCATATAAATAGCTGTAACTTTTGATAGAAGACTCGGATACACATGTTTATGGCTTTATCTTATAGAACTCAAGGTCCCCGTGCTGGGAAAACAGGATTTGCAGCTGTTGGAGCTAAGATTTCCAAGTTATACACATAATGAAAACCTATACTTTGTTTCGGTCGAGTTCCCCATTCAAATACATGTAACAGTGAGAAACGCACTGTCTTGGCGAAAGAAAGCGTTTTTGTACAACTTCATATAAATAGCTGTACCTTTTGATAGAAGACTCAGACAAACATGTTTATGGCTTTATCTTATAGAACTCAAGGTCCCCGTGCTGGGAAAACAGGATTTGCAGCTGTTTGAGCTAAGATTTCCAAGTTATACACATAATGAAAACCTATACTTTGTTTCGGTCAGTTCCCCATTCAAATGCATGTAACAGTGAGAAACGCACTGTCTTGGCGAAAGAAAGCGTTTTTGTACAACTTCATATAAATAGCTGTAACTTTTGATAGAAGACTCAGACAAACATGTTTATGGCTTTATCTTATTAAACTCAAGGTCCCCGTGCTGGGAAAACAGGTTTTGCAGCTGTTTGAGCTAAGATTTCCAAGTTATACACATAATGAAAACCTATACTTTGTTTCGGTCGAGTTCCCCATTCAAATGCATGTAACAGTGAGAAACGCACTGTCTTGGCGAAAGAAAGCGTTTTTGTACAACTTCATATAAATAGCTGTAACTTTTGATAGAAGACTCAGACAAACATGTTTATGGCTTTATCTTATAGAACTCAAGGTCCCCGTGCTGGGAAAACAGGATTTGCAGCTGTTTGAGCTAAGATTTCCAAGTTATACACATAATGAAAACCTATACTTTGTTTCGGTCGAGTTCCCCATTCAAATGCATGTAACAGTGAGAAACGCACTGTCTTGGCGAAAGAAAGCGTTTTTGTACAACTTCATATAAATAGCTGTAACTTTTGATAGAAGACTCAGACAAACATGTTTATGGCTTTATCTTATAGAACTCAAGGTCCCCGTGCTGGGAAAACAGGATTTGCAGCTGTTGGAGCTAAGATTTTCAAGTTATACACATAATGAAAACCTATACTTTGTTTCGGTCGAGTTCCCCATTCAAATGCATGCAACAGTGAGCACTGTCTTGGCGAAAGAAAGCGTTTTTGTACAACTTCATATAAATAGCTGTAACTTTTGATAGAAGACTCAGACAAACATGTTTATGGCTTTATCTTATTAAACTCAAGGTCCCCGTGCTGGGAAAACAGGTTTTGCAGCTGTTTGAGCTAAGATTTCCAAGTTATACACATAATGAAAACCTATACTTTGTTTCGGTCGAGTTCCCCATTCAAATGCATGTAACAGTGAGAAACGCACTGTCTTGCCGAAAGAAAGCGTTTTTGAACAACTTCATATAAATAGCTGTAACTTTTGATAGAAGACTCGGATACACATGTTTATGGCTTTATCTTATAGAACTCAAGGTCCCCGTGCTGGGAAAAAAGAACAGGTTTTGCAGCCATTTGAGCTAAGATTTTAAAATTATTCACATAATGAAAACCTATACTTTGTTTCGGGCGAGTTCCCCATTCAAATGCATGTAACAGTGAGAAACGCACTGTCTTGGCGAAATAAAGCGTTTTTGTACAACTTCATATAAATAGCTGTAACTTTTGATAGAAGACTCGGATACACATGTTTATGGCTTTATCTTATAGAACTCAAGGTCCCCGTGCTGGGAAAACAGGATTTGCAGCTGTTGGAGCTAAGATTTTCAAGTTATACACATAATGAAAACCTATACTTTGTTTCGGTCGAGTTCCCCATTCAAATGCATGTAACAGTGAGAAACGCACTGTCTTGGCGAAAGAAAGCGTTTTTGTACAACTTCATATAAATAGCTGTAATTTTTGATAGAAGACTCAGACAAACATGTTTATGGCTTTATCTTATAGAACTCAAGGTCCCCGTGCTGGGAAAACAGGATTTGCAGCTGTTGGAGCTAAGATTTTCAAGTTATACACATAATGAAAACCTATACTTTGTTTCGGTCGAGTTCCCCATTCAAATGCATGCAACAGTGAGAAACGCACTGTCTTGGCGAAAGAAAGCGTTTTTGTACAACTTCATATAAATAGCTGTAACTTTTGATAGAAGACTCAGACAAACATGTTTATGGCTTTATCTTATAGAACTCAAGGTCCCCCTGCTGGGAAAACAGGTTTTGCAGCTGTTTGAGCTAAGATTTCCAAGTTATACACATAATGAAAACCTATACTTTGTTTCGGTCGAGTTCCCCATTCAAATGCATGTAACAGTGAGAAACGCACTGTCTTGGCGAAAGAAAGCGTTTTTGTACAACTTCATATAAATAGCTGTAACGTTTGATAGAAGACTCAGACAAACATGTTTATGGCTTTATCTTATTAAACTCAAGGTCCCCGTGCTGGGAAAACAGGTTTTGCAGCTGTTTGAGCTAAGATTTCCAAGTTATACACATAATGAAAACCTATACTTTGTTTCGGTCGAGTTCCCCATTCAAATGCATGTAACAGTGAGAAACGCACTGTCTTGGCGAAAGAAAGCGTTTTTGTACAACTTCATATAAATAGCTGTAACTTTTGATAGAAGACTCAGACAAACATGTTTATGGCTTTATCTTATTAAACTCAAGGTCCCCGTGCTGGGAAAACAGGTTTTGCAGCTGTTTGAGCTAAGATTTCCAAGTTATACACATAATGAAAACCTATACTTTGTTTCGGTCGAGTTCCCCATTCAAATGCATGCAACAGTGAGAAACGCACTGTCTTGGCGAAAGAAAGCGTTTTTGTACAACTTCATATAAATAGCTGTAACTTTTGATAGAAGACTCAGACAAACATGTTTATGGCTTTATCTTATAGAACTCAAGCTCCCCGTGCTGGGAAAACAGGTTTTGCAGCTGTTTGAGCTAAGATTTCCAAGTTATACACATAATGAAAACCTATACTTTGTTTCGGTCGAGTTCCCCATTCAAATGCATGTAACAGTGAGAAACGCACTGTCTTGGCGAAAGAAAGCGTTTTTGTACAACTTCATATAAATAGCTGTAACTTTTGATAGAAGACTCAGACAAACATGTTTATGGCTTTATCTTATAGAACTCAAGGTCCCCGTGCTGGGAAAACAGGATTTGCAGCTGTTGGAGCTAAGATTTCCAAGTTATACACATAATGAAAACCTATACTTTGTTTCAGTCGAGTTCCCCATTCAAATGCATGTAACAGTGAGAAACGCACTGTCTTGGCGAAAGAAAGCGTTTTTGTACAACTTCATATAAATAGCTGTAACTTTTGATAGAAGACTCAGACAAACATGTTTATGGCTTTATCTTATAGAACTCAAGGTCCCCGTGCTGGGAAAACAGGTTTTGCAGCTGTTTGAGCTAAGATTTCCAAGTTATACACATAATGAAAACCTATACTTTGTTTCGGTCGAGTTCCCCATTCAAATGCATGTAACAGTGAGAAACGCACTGTCTTGGCGAAAGAAAGCGTTTTTGTACAACTTCATATAAATAGCTGTAACTTTTAATAGAAGACTCAGACAAACATGTTTATGGCTTTATCTTATAGAACTCAAGGTCCCCGTGCTGGGCAAACAGGTTTTGCAGCTGTTTGAGCTAAGATTTCCAAGTTATACACATAATGAAAACCTATACTTTGTTTCGGTCGAGTTCCCCATTCAAATGCATGTAACAGTGAGAAACGCACTGTCTTGGCGAAAGAAAGCGTTTTTGTACAACTTCATATAAATAGCTGTAACTTTTGATAGAAGACTCAGACAAACATGTTTATGGCTTTATCTTATAGAACTCAAGGTCCCCGTGCTGGGAAAACAGGATTTGCAGCTGTTGGAGCTAAGATTTTCAAGTTATACACATAATGAAAACCTATACTTTGTTTCGGTCGAGTTCCCCATTCAAATGCATGTAACAGTGAGAAACGCACTGTCTTGGCGAAAGAAAGCGTTTTTGTACAACTTCATATAAATAGCTGTAACTTTTGATAGAAGACTCAGACAAACATGTTTATGGCTTTATCTTATAGAACTCAAGCTCCCCGTGCTGGGAAAACAGGTTTTGCAGCTGTTTGAGCTAAGATTTCCAAGTTATACACATAATGAAAACCTATACTTTGTTTCGGTCGAGTTCCCCATTCAAATGCATGTAACAGTGAGAAACGCACTGTCTTGGCGAAAGAAAGCGTTTTTGTACAACTTCATATAAATAGCTGTAACTTTTGATAGAAGACTCAGACAAACATGTTTATGGCTTTATCTTATAGAACTCAAGGTCCCCGTGCTGGGAAAACAGGATTTGCAGCTGTTGGAGCTAAGATTTTCAAGTTATACACATAATGAAAACCTATACTTTGTTTCGGTCGAGTTCCCCATTCAAATGCATGTAACAGTGAGAAACGCACTGTCTTGGCGAAAGAAAGCGTTTTTGTACAACTTCATATAAATAGCTGTAACTTTTGATAGAAGACTCGGATACACATGTTTATGGCTTTATCTTATAGAACTCAAGGTCCCCGTGCTGGGAAAACAGGATTTGCAGCTGTTGGAGCTAAGATTTCCAAGTTATACACATAATGAAAACCTATACTTTGTTTCGGTCGAGTTCCCCATTCAAATGCATGTAACAGTGAGAAACGCACTGTCTTGGCGAAAGAAAGCGTTTTTGTACAACTTCATATAAATAGCTGTAACTTTTGATAGAAGACTCAGACAAACATGTTTATGGCTTTATCTTATAGAACTCAAGGTCCCCGTGCTGGGAAAACAGGATTTGCAGCTGTTTGAGCTAAGATTTCCAAGTTATACACATAATGAAAACCTATACTTTGTTTTGGTCAGTTCCCCATTCAAATGCATGTAACAGTGAGAAACGCACTGTCTTGGCGAAAGAAAGCGTTTTTGTACAACTTCATATAAATAGCTGTAACTTTTGATAGAAGACTCAGACAAACATGTTTATGGCTTTATCTTATTAAACTCAAGGTCCCCGTGCTGGGAAAACAGGTTTTGCAGCTGTTTGAGCTAAGATTTCCAAGTTATACACATAATGAAAACCTATACTTTGTTTCGGTCGAGTTCCCCATTCAAATGCATGTAACAGTGAGAAACGCACTGTCTTGGCGAAAGAAAGCGTTTTTGAACAACTTCATATAAATAGCTGTAACTTTTGATAGAAGACTCGGATACACATGTTTATGGCTTTATCTTATAGAACTCAAGGTCCCCGTGCTGGGAAAACAGGATTTGCAGCTGTTGGAGCTAAGATTTTCAAGTTATACACATAATGAAAACCTATACTTTGTTTCGGTCAGTTCCCCATTCAAATGCATGTAACAGTGAGAAACGCACTGTCTTGGCGAAAGAAAGCGTTTTTGTACAACTTCATATAAATAGCTGTAACTTTTGATAGAAGACTCAGACAAACATGTTTATGGCTTTATCTTATTAAACTCAAGGTCCCCGTGCTGGGAAAACAGGTTTTGCAGCTGTTTGAGCTAAGATTTCCAAGTTATACACATAATGAAAACCTATACTTTGTTTCGGTCGAGTTCCCCATTCAAATGCATGTAACAGTGAGAAACGCACTGTCTTGGCGAAAGAAAGCGTTTTTGAACAACTTCATATAAATAGCTGTAACTTTTGATAGAAGACTCGGATACACATGTTTATGGCTTTATCTTATAGAACTCAAGGTCCCCGTGCTGGGAAAACAGGATTTGCAGCTGTTGGAGCTAAGATTTTCAAGTTATACACATAATGAAAACCTATACTTTGTTTCGGTCGAGTTCCCCATTCAAATGCATGTAACAGTGAGAAACGCACTGTCTTGGCGAAAGAAAGCGTTTTTGTACAACTTCATATAAATAGCTGTAACTTTTAATAGAAGACTCAGACAAACATGTTTATGGCTTTATCTTATAGAACTCAAGCTCCCCGTGCTGGGAAAACAGGTTTTGCAGCTGTTTGAGCTAAGATTTTCAAGTTATACACATAATGAAAACCTATACTTTGTTTCGGTCGAGTTCCCCATTCAAATGCATGTAACAGTGAGAAACGCACTGTCTTGGCGAAAGAAAGCGTTTTTGTACAACTTCATATAAATCGCTGTAACTTTTGATAGAAGACTCAGACAAACATGTTTATGGCTTTATCTTATAGAACTCAAGGTCCCCGTGCTGGGAAAACAGGATTTGCAGCTGTTGGAGCTAAGATTTTCAAGTTATACACATAATGAAAACCTATACTTTGTTTCGGTCGAGTTCCCCATTCAAATGCATGTAACAGTGAGAAACGCACTGTCTTGGCGAAAGAAAGCGTTTTTGTACAACTTCATATAAATAGCTGTAACTTTTGATAGAAGACTCAGACAAACATGTTTATGGCTTTATCTTATAGAACTCAAGGTCCCCCTGCTGGGAAAACAGGTTTTGCAGCTGTTTGAGCTAAGATTTCCAAGTTATACACATAATGAAAACCTATACTTTGTTTCGGTCGAGTTCCCCATTCAAATGCATGTAACAGTGAGAAACGCACTGTCTTGGCGAAAGAAAGCGTTTTTGTACAACTTCATATAAATAGCTGTAACTTTTGATAGAAGACTCAGACAAACATGTTTATGGCTTTATCTTATAGAACTCAAGGTCCCCGTGCTGGGAAAACAGGTTTTGCAGCTGTTTGAGCTAAGATTTCCAAGTTATACACATAATGAAAACCTATACTTTGTTTCGGTCGAGTTCCCCATTCAAATGCATGTAACAGTGAGAAACGCACTGTCTTGGCGAAAGAAAGCGTTTTTGTACAACTTCATATAAATAGCTGTAACTTTTGATAGAAGACTCAGACAAACATGTTTATGGCTTTATCTTATAGAACTCAAGGTCCCCGTGCTGGGAAAACAGGATTTGCAGCTGTTGGAGCTAAGATTTTCAAGTTATACACATAATGAAAACCTATACTTTGTTTCGGTCGAGTTCCCCATTCAAATGCATGTAACAGTGAGAAACGCACTGTCTTGGCGAAAGAAAGCGTTTTTGTACAACTTCATATAAATAGCTGTAACTTTTGATAGAAGACTCAGACAAACATGTTTATGGCTTTATCTTATAGAACTCAAGGTCCCCGTGCTGGGAAAACAGGTTTTGCAGCTGTTTGAGCTAAGATTTCCAAGTTATACACATAATGAAAACCTATACTTTGTTTCGGTCGAGTTCCCCATTCAAATGCATGTAACAGTGAGAAACGCACTGTCTTGGCGAAAGAAAGCGTTTTTGTACAACTTCATATAAATAGCTGTAACTTTTGATAGAAGACTCAGACAAACATGTTTATGGCTTTATCTTATAGAACTCAAGGTCCCCGTGCTGGGAAAACAGGATTTGCAGCTGTTGGAGCTAAGATTTTCAAGTTATACACATAATGAAAACCTATACTTTGTTTCGGTCGAGTTCCCCATTCAAATGCATGTAACAGTGAGAAACGCACTGTCTTGGCGAAAGAAAGCGTTTTTGTACAACTTCATATAAATAGCTGTAACTTTTGATAGAAGACTCGGATACACATGTTTATGGCTTTATCTTATAGAACTCAAGGTCCCCGTGCTGGGAAAACAGGATTTGCAGCTGTTGGAGCTAAGATTTCCAAGTTATACACATAATGAAAACCTATACTTTGTTTCGGTCGAGTTCCCCATTCAAATGCATGTAACAGTGAGAAACGCACTGTCTTGGCGAAAGAAAGCGTTTTTGTACAACTTCATATAAATAGCTGTACCTTTTGATAGAAGACTCAGACAAACATGTTTATGGCTTTATCTTATAGAACTCAAGGTCCCCGTGCTGGGAAAACAGGATTTGCAGCTGTTTGAGCTAAGATTTCCAAGTTATACACATAATGAAAACCTATACTTTGTTTCGGTCAGTTCCCCATTCAAATGCATGTAACAGTGAGAAACGCACTGTCTTGGCGAAAGAAAGCGTTTTTGTACAACTTCATATAAATAGCTGTAACTTTTGATAGAAGACTCAGACAAACATGTTTATGGCTTTATCTTATAGAACTCAAGGTCCCCGTGCTGGGAAAACAGGATTTGCAGCTGTTGGAGCTAAGATTTTCAAGTTATACACATAATGAAAACCTATACTTTGTTTCGGTCGAGTTCCCCATTCAAATGCATGTAACAGTGAGAAACGCACTGTCTTGGCGAAAGAAAGCGTTTTTGTACAACTTCATATAAATAGCTGTAACTTTTGATAGAAGACTCAGACAAACATGTTTATGGCTTTATCTTATAGAACTCAAGCTCCCCGTGCTGGGAAAACAGGTTTTGCAGCTGTTTGAGCTAAGATTTCCAAGTTATACACATAATGAAAACCTATACTTTGTTTCGGTCGAGTTCCCCATTCAAATGCATGTAACAGTGAGAAACGCACTGTCTTGGCGAAAGAAAGCGTTTTTGTACAACTTCATATAAATAGCTGTAACTTTTGATAGAAGACTCAGACAAACATGTTTATGGCTTTATCTTATAGAACTCAAGGTCCCCGTGCTGGGAAAACAGGTTTTGCAGCTGTTTGAGCTAAGATTTCCAAGTTATACACATAATGAAAACCTATACTTTGTTTCGGTCGAGTTCCCCATTCAAATGCATGTAACAGTGAGAAACGCACTGTCTTGGCGAAAGAAAGCGTTTTTGAACAACTTCATATAAATAGCTGTAACTTTTGATAGAAGACTCGGATACACATGTTTATGGCTTTATCTTATAGAACTGAAGGTCCCCGTGCTGGGAAAACAGGATTTGCAGCTGTTGGAGCTAAGATTTTCAAGTTATACACATAATGAAAACCTATACTTTGTTTCGGTCAGTTCCCCATTCAAATGCATGTAACAGTGAGAAACGCACTGTCTTGGCGAAAGAAAGCGTTTTTGTACAACTTCATATAAATAGCTGTAACTTTTGATAGAAGACTCAGACAAACATGTTTATGGCTTTATCTTATTAAACTCAAGGTCCCCGTGCTGGGAAAACAGGTTTTGCAGCTGTTTGAGCTAAGATTTCCAAGTTATACACATAATGAAAACCTATACTTTGTTTCGGTTCCCCATTCAAATGCATGTAACAGTGAGAAACGCACTGTCTTGGCGAAAGAAAGCGTTTTTGAACAACTTCATATAAATAGCTGTAACTTTTGATAGAAGACTCGGATACACATGTTTATGGCTTTATCTTATAGAACTCAAGGTCCCCGTGCTGGGAAAACAGGATTTGCAGCTGTTGGAGCTAAGATTTTCAAGTTATACACATAATGAAAACCTATACTTTGTTTCGGTCGAGTTCCCCATTCAAATGCATGTAACAGTGAGAAACGCACTGTCTTGGCGAAAGAAAGCGTTTTTGTACAACTTCATATAAATCGCTGTAACTTTTGATAGAAGACTCAGACAAACATGTTTATGGCTTTATCTTATAGAACTCAAGGTCCCCGTGCTGGGAAAACAGGATTTGCAGCTGTTGGAGCTAAGATTTTCAAGTTATACACATAATGAAAACCTATACTTTGTTTCGGTCGAGTTCCCCATTCAAATGCATGTAACAGTGAGAAACGCACTGTCTTGGCGAAAGAAAGCGTTTTTGTACAACTTCATATAAATAGCTGTAACTTTTGATAGAAGACTCAGACAAACATGTTTATGGCTTTATCTTATAGAACTCAAGGTCCCCGTGCTGGGAAAACAGGTTTTGCAGCTGTTTGAGCTAAGATTTCCAAGTTATACACATAATGAAAACCTATACTTTGTTTCGGTCGAGTTCCCCATTCAAATGCATGTAACAGTGAGAAACGCACTGTCTTGGCGAAAGAAAGCGTTTTTGTACAACTTCATATAAATAGCTGTAACTTTTGATAGAAGACTCAGACAAACATGTTTATGGCTTTATCTTATTAAACTCAAGGTCCCCGTGCTGGGAAAACAGGTTTTGCAGCTGTTTGAGCTAAGATTTCCAAGTTATACACATAATGAAAACCTATACTTTGTTTCGGTCGAGTTCCCCATTCAAATGCATGTAACAGTGAGAAACGCACTGTCTTGGCGAAAGAAAGCGTTTTTGAACAACTTCATATAAATAGCTGTAACTTTTGATAGAAGACTCGGATACACATGTTTATGGCTTTATCTTATAGAACTCAAGGTCCCCGTGCTGGGAAAACAGGATTTGCAGCTGTTGGAGCTAAGATTTTCAAGTTATACACATAATGAAAACCTATACTTTGTTTCGGTCGAGTTCCCCATTCAAATGCATGTAACAGTGAGAAACGCACTGTCTTGGCGAAAGAAAGCGTTTTTGTACAACTTCATATAAATAGCTGTAACTTTTAATAGAAGACTCAGACAAACATGTTTATGGCTTTATCTTATAGAACTCAAGCTCCCCGTGCTGGGAAAACAGGTTTTGCAGCTGTTTGAGCTAAGATTTCCAAGTTATACACATAATGAAAACCTATACTTTGTTTCGGTCGAGTTCCCCATTCAAATGCATGTAACAGTGAGAAACGCACTGTCTTGGCGAAAGAAAGCGTTTTTGTACAACTTCATATAAATAGCTGTAACTTTTGATAGAAGACTCAGACAAACATGTTTATGGCTTTATCTTATAGAACTCAAGGTCCCCCTGCTGGGAAAACAGGTTTTGCAGCTGTTTGAGCTAAGATTTCCAAGTTATACACATAATGAAAACCTATACTTTGTTTCGGTCGAGTTCCCCATTCAAATGCATGTAACAGTGAGAAACGCACTGTCTTGGCGAAAGAAAGCGTTTTTGTACAACTTCATATAAATAGCTGTAACTTTTGATAGAAGACTCAGACAAACATGTTTATGGCTTTATCTTATAGAACTCAAGGTCCCCGTGCTGGGAAAACAGGTTTTGCAGCTGTTTGAGCTAAGATTTCCAAGTTATACACATAATGAAAACCTATACTTTGTTTCGGTCGAGTTCCCCATTCAAATGCATGTAACAGTGAGAAACGCACTGTCTTGGCGAAAGAAAGCGTTTTTGTACAACTTCATATAAATAGCTGTAACTTTTAATAGAAGACTCAGACAAACATGTTTATGGCTTTATCTTATAGAACTCAAGGTCCCCGTGCTGGGCAAACAGGTTTTGCAGCTGTTTGAGCTAAGATTTCCAAGTTATACACATAATGAAAACCTATACTTTGTTTCGGTCGAGTTCCCCATTCAAATGCATGTAACAGTGAGAAACGCACTGTCTTGGCGAAAGAAAGCGTTTTTGTACAACTTCATATAAATAGCTGTAACTTTTGATAGAAGACTCAGACAAACATGTTTATGGCTTTATCTTATAGAACTCAAGGTCCCCGTGCTGGGAAAACAGGATTTGCAGCTGTTGGAGCTAAGATTTTCAAGTTATACACATAATGAAAACCTATACTTTGTTTCGGTCGAGTTCCCCATTCAAATGCATGTAACAGTGAGAAACGCACTGTCTTGGCGAAAGAAAGCGTTTTTGTACAACTTCATATAAATAGCTGTAACTTTTGATAGAAGACTCAGACAAACATGTTTATGGCTTTATCTTATAGAACTCAAGGTCCCCGTGCTGGGAAAACAGGTTTTGCAGCTGTTTGAGCTAAGATTTCCAAGTTATACACATAATGAAAACCTATACTTTGTTTCGGTCGAGTTCCCCATTCAAATGCATGTAACAGTGAGAAACGCACTGTCTTGGCGAAAGAAAGCGTTTTTGTACAACTTCATATAAATAGCTGTAACTTTTGATAGAAGACTCAGACAAACATGTTTATGGCTTTATCTTATAGAACTCAAGGTCCCCGTGCTGGGAAAACAGGATTTGCAGCTGTTGGAGCTAAGATTTTCAAGTTATACACATAATGAAAACCTATACTTTGTTTCGGTCGAGTTCCCCATTCAAATGCATGTAACAGTGAGAAACGCACTGTCTTGGCGAAAGAAAGCGTTTTTGTACAACTTCATATAAATAGCTGTAACTTTTGATAGAAGACTCGGATACACATGTTTATGGCTTTATCTTATAGAACTCAAGGTCCCCGTGCTGGGAAAACAGGATTTGCAGCTGTTGGAGCTAAGATTTCCAAGTTATACACATAATGAAAACCTATACTTTGTTTCGGTCGAGTTCCCCATTCAAATGCATGTAACAGTGAGAAACGCACTGTCTTGGCGAAAGAAAGCGTTTTTGTACAACTTCATATAAATAGCTGTACCTTTTGATAGAAGACTCAGACAAACATGTTTATGGCTTTATCTTATAGAACTCAAGGTCCCCGTGCTGGGAAAACAGGATTTGCAGCTGTTTGAGCTAAGATTTCCAAGTTATACACATAATGAAAACCTATACTTTGTTTCGGTCAGTTCCCCATTCAAATGCATGTAACAGTGAGAAACGCACTGTCTTGGCGAAAGAAAGCGTTTTTGTACAACTTCATATAAATAGCTGTAACTTTTGATAGAAGACTCAGACAAACATGTTTATGGCTTTATCTTATAGAACTCAAGGTCCCCGTGCTGGGAAAACAGGATTTGCAGCTGTTGGAGCTAAGATTTTCAAGTTATACACATAATGAAAACCTATACTTTGTTTCGGTCGAGTTCCCCATTCAAATGCATGTAACAGTGAGAAACGCACTGTCTTGGCGAAAGAAAGCGTTTTTGTACAACTTCATATAAATAGCTGTAACTTTTGATAGAAGACTCAGACAAACATGTTTATGGCTTTATCTTATAGAACTCAAGCTCCCCGTGCTGGGAAAACAGGTTTTGCAGCTGTTTGAGCTAAGATTTCCAAGTTATACACATAATGAAAACCTATACTTTGTTTCGGTCGAGTTCCCCATTCAAATGCATGTAACAGTGAGAAACGCACTGTCTTGGCGAAAGAAAGCGTTTTTGTACAACTTCATATAAATAGCTGTAACTTTTGATAGAAGACTCAGACAAACATGTTTATGGCTTTATCTTATAGAACTCAAGGTCCCCGTGCTGGGAAAACAGGTTTTGCAGCTGTTTGAGCTAAGATTTCCAAGTTATACACATAATGAAAACCTATACTTTGTTTCGGTCGAGTTCCCCATTCAAATGCATGTAACAGTGAGAAACGCACTGTCTTGGCGAAAGAAAGCGTTTTTGAACAACTTCATATAAATAGCTGTAACTTTTGATAGAAGACTCGGATACACATGTTTATGGCTTTATCTTATAGAACTGAAGGTCCCCGTGCTGGGAAAACAGGATTTGCAGCTGTTGGAGCTAAGATTTTCAAGTTATACACATAATGAAAACCTATACTTTGTTTCGGTCAGTTCCCCATTCAAATGCATGTAACAGTGAGAAACGCACTGTCTTGGCGAAAGAAAGCGTTTTTGTACAACTTCATATAAATAGCTGTAACTTTTGATAGAAGACTCAGACAAACATGTTTATGGCTTTATCTTATTAAACTCAAGGTCCCCGTGCTGGGAAAACAGGTTTTGCAGCTGTTTGAGCTAAGATTTCCAAGTTATACACATAATGAAAACCTATACTTTGTTTCGGTTCCCCATTCAAATGCATGTAACAGTGAGAAACGCACTGTCTTGGCGAAAGAAAGCGTTTTTGAACAACTTCATATAAATAGCTGTAACTTTTGATAGAAGACTCGGATACACATGTTTATGGCTTTATCTTATAGAACTCAAGGTCCCCGTGCTGGGAAAACAGGATTTGCAGCTGTTGGAGCTAAGATTTTCAAGTTATACACATAATGAAAACCTATACTTTGTTTCGGTCGAGTTCCCCATTCAAATGCATGTAACAGTGAGAAACGCACTGTCTTGGCGAAAGAAAGCGTTTTTGTACAACTTCATATAAATCGCTGTAACTTTTGATAGAAGACTCAGACAAACATGTTTATGGCTTTATCTTATAGAACTCAAGGTCCCCGTGCTGGGAAAACAGGATTTGCAGCTGTTGGAGCTAAGATTTTCAAGTTATACACATAATGAAAACCTATACTTTGTTTCGGTCGAGTTCCCCATTCAAATGCATGTAACAGTGAGAAACGCACTGTCTTGGCGAAAGAAAGCGTTTTTGTACAACTTCATATAAATAGCTGTAACTTTTGATAGAAGACTCAGACAAACATGTTTATGGCTTTATCTTATAGAACTCAAGGTCCCCGTGCTGGGAAAACAGGTTTTGCAGCTGTTTGAGCTAAGATTTCCAAGTTATACACATAATGAAAACCTATACTTTGTTTCGGTCGAGTTCCCCATTCAAATGCATGTAACAGTGAGAAACGCACTGTCTTGGCGAAAGAAAGCGTTTTTGTACAACTTCATATAAATAGCTGTAACTTTTGATAGAAGACTCAGACAAACATGTTTATGGCTTTATCTTATTAAACTCAAGGTCCCCGTGCTGGGAAAACAGGTTTTGCAGCTGTTTGAGCTAAGATTTCCAAGTTATACACATAATGAAAACCTATACTTTGTTTCGGTCGAGTTCCCCATTCAAATGCATGTAACAGTGAGAAACGCACTGTCTTGGCGAAAGAAAGCGTTTTTGAACAACTTCATATAAATAGCTGTAACTTTTGATAGAAGACTCGGATACACATGTTTATGGCTTTATCTTATAGAACTCAAGGTCCCCGTGCTGGGAAAACAGGATTTGCAGCTGTTGGAGCTAAGATTTTCAAGTTATACACATAATGAAAACCTATACTTTGTTTCGGTCGAGTTCCCCATTCAAATGCATGTAACAGTGAGAAACGCACTGTCTTGGCGAAAGAAAGCGTTTTTGTACAACTTCATATAAATAGCTGTAACTTTTAATAGAAGACTCAGACAAACATGTTTATGGCTTTATCTTATAGAACTCAAGCTCCCCGTGCTGGGAAAACAGGTTTTGCAGCTGTTTGAGCTAAGATTTCCAAGTTATACACATAATGAAAACCTATACTTTGTTTCGGTCGAGTTCCCCATTCAAATGCATGTAACAGTGAGAAACGCACTGTCTTGGCGAAAGAAAGCGTTTTTGTACAACTTCATATAAATAGCTGTAACTTTTGATAGAAGACTCAGACAAACATGTTTATGGCTTTATCTTATAGAACTCAAGGTCCCCCTGCTGGGAAAACAGGTTTTGCAGCTGTTTGAGCTAAGATTTCCAAGTTATA
This sequence comes from Rhamphochromis sp. 'chilingali', assembly GCF_963969265.1. Taxonomy (NCBI): domain Eukaryota; kingdom Metazoa; phylum Chordata; class Actinopteri; order Cichliformes; family Cichlidae; genus Rhamphochromis; species Rhamphochromis sp. 'chilingali'. The sequence continues at coordinate 7,443,662 of NC_137933.1, forward strand.
CACATAATGAAAACCTATACTTTGTTTCGGTCGAGTTCCCCATTCAAATGCATGTAACAGTGAGAAACGCACTGTCTTGGCGAAAGAAAGCGTTTTTGTACAACTTCATATAAATAGCTGTAACTTTTGATAGAAGACTCAGACAAACATGTTTATGGCTTTATCTTATAGAACTCAAGGTCCCCGTGCTGGGAAAACAGGTTTTGCAGCTGTTTGAGCTAAGATTTCCAAGTTATACACATAATGAAAACCTATACTTTGTTTCGGTCGAGTTCCCCATTCAAATGCATGTAACAGTGAGAAACGCACTGTCTTGGCGAAAGAAAGCGTTTTTGTACAACTTCATATAAATAGCTGTAACTTTTAATAGAAGACTCAGACAAACATGTTTATGGCTTTATCTTATAGAACTCAAGGTCCCCGTGCTGGGCAAACAGGTTTTGCAGCTGTTTGAGCTAAGATTTCCAAGTTATACACATAATGAAAACCTATACTTTGTTTCGGTCGAGTTCCCCATTCAAATGCATGTAACAGTGAGAAACGCACTGTCTTGGCGAAAGAAAGCGTTTTTGTACAACTTCATATAAATAGCTGTAACTTTTGATAGAAGACTCAGACAAACATGTTTATGGCTTTATCTTATAGAACTCAAGGTCCCCGTGCTGGGAAAACAGGATTTGCAGCTGTTGGAGCTAAGATTTTCAAGTTATACACATAATGAAAACCTATACTTTGTTTCGGTCGAGTTCCCCATTCAAATGCATGTAACAGTGAGAAACGCACTGTCTTGGCGAAAGAAAGCGTTTTTGTACAACTTCATATAAATAGCTGTAACTTTTGATAGAAGACTCAGACAAACATGTTTATGGCTTTATCTTATAGAACTCAAGGTCCCCGTGCTGGGAAAACAGGTTTTGCAGCTGTTTGAGCTAAGATTTCCAAGTTATACACATAATGAAAACCTATACTTTGTTTCGGTCGAGTTCCCCATTCAAATGCATGTAACAGTGAGAAACGCACTGTCTTGGCGAAAGAAAGCGTTTTTGTACAACTTCATATAAATAGCTGTAACTTTTGATAGAAGACTCAGACAAACATGTTTATGGCTTTATCTTATAGAACTCAAGGTCCCCGTGCTGGGAAAACAGGATTTGCAGCTGTTGGAGCTAAGATTTTCAAGTTATACACATAATGAAAACCTATACTTTGTTTCGGTCGAGTTCCCCATTCAAATGCATGTAACAGTGAGAAACGCACTGTCTTGGCGAAAGAAAGCGTTTTTGTACAACTTCATATAAATAGCTGTAACTTTTGATAGAAGACTCGGATACACATGTTTATGGCTTTATCTTATAGAACTCAAGGTCCCCGTGCTGGGAAAACAGGATTTGCAGCTGTTGGAGCTAAGATTTCCAAGTTATACACATAATGAAAACCTATACTTTGTTTCGGTCGAGTTCCCCATTCAAATGCATGTAACAGTGAGAAACGCACTGTCTTGGCGAAAGAAAGCGTTTTTGTACAACTTCATATAAATAGCTGTACCTTTTGATAGAAGACTCAGACAAACATGTTTATGGCTTTATCTTATAGAACTCAAGGTCCCCGTGCTGGGAAAACAGGATTTGCAGCTGTTTGAGCTAAGATTTCCAAGTTATACACATAATGAAAACCTATACTTTGTTTCGGTCAGTTCCCCATTCAAATGCATGTAACAGTGAGAAACGCACTGTCTTGGCGAAAGAAAGCGTTTTTGTACAACTTCATATAAATAGCTGTAACTTTTGATAGAAGACTCAGACAAACATGTTTATGGCTTTATCTTATAGAACTCAAGGTCCCCGTGCTGGGAAAACAGGATTTGCAGCTGTTGGAGCTAAGATTTTCAAGTTATACACATAATGAAAACCTATACTTTGTTTCGGTCGAGTTCCCCATTCAAATGCATGTAACAGTGAGAAACGCACTGTCTTGGCGAAAGAAAGCGTTTTTGTACAACTTCATATAAATAGCTGTAACTTTTGATAGAAGACTCAGACAAACATGTTTATGGCTTTATCTTATAGAACTCAAGCTCCCCGTGCTGGGAAAACAGGTTTTGCAGCTGTTTGAGCTAAGATTTCCAAGTTATACACATAATGAAAACCTATACTTTGTTTCGGTCGAGTTCCCCATTCAAATGCATGTAACAGTGAGAAACGCACTGTCTTGGCGAAAGAAAGCGTTTTTGTACAACTTCATATAAATAGCTGTAACTTTTGATAGAAGACTCAGACAAACATGTTTATGGCTTTATCTTATAGAACTCAAGGTCCCCGTGCTGGGAAAACAGGTTTTGCAGCTGTTTGAGCTAAGATTTCCAAGTTATACACATAATGAAAACCTATACTTTGTTTCGGTCGAGTTCCCCATTCAAATGCATGTAACAGTGAGAAACGCACTGTCTTGGCGAAAGAAAGCGTTTTTGAACAACTTCATATAAATAGCTGTAACTTTTGATAGAAGACTCGGATACACATGTTTATGGCTTTATCTTATAGAACTGAAGGTCCCCGTGCTGGGAAAACAGGATTTGCAGCTGTTGGAGCTAAGATTTTCAAGTTATACACATAATGAAAACCTATACTTTGTTTCGGTCAGTTCCCCATTCAAATGCATGTAACAGTGAGAAACGCACTGTCTTGGCGAAAGAAAGCGTTTTTGTACAACTTCATATAAATAGCTGTAACTTTTGATAGAAGACTCAGACAAACATGTTTATGGCTTTATCTTATTAAACTCAAGGTCCCCGTGCTGGGAAAACAGGTTTTGCAGCTGTTTGAGCTAAGATTTCCAAGTTATACACATAATGAAAACCTATACTTTGTTTCGGTTCCCCATTCAAATGCATGTAACAGTGAGAAACGCACTGTCTTGGCGAAAGAAAGCGTTTTTGAACAACTTCATATAAATAGCTGTAACTTTTGATAGAAGACTCGGATACACATGTTTATGGCTTTATCTTATAGAACTCAAGGTCCCCGTGCTGGGAAAACAGGATTTGCAGCTGTTGGAGCTAAGATTTCCAAGTTATACACATAATGAAAACCTATACTTTGTTTCGGTCGAGTTCCCCATTCAAATGCATGTAACAGTGAGAAACGCACTGTCTTGGCGAAAGAAAGCGTTTTTGAACAACTTCATATAAATAGCTGTAACTTTTGATAGAAGACTCGGATACACATGTTTATGGCTTTATCTTATAGAACTGAAGGTCCCCGTGCTGGGAAAACAGGATTTGCAGCTGTTGGAGCTAAGATTTTCAAGTTATACACATAATGAAAACCTATACTTTGTTTCGGTCAGTTCCCCATTCAAATGCATGTAACAGTGAGAAACGCACTGTCTTGGCGAAAGAAAGCGTTTTTGTACAACTTCATATAAATAGCTGTAACTTTTGATAGAAGACTCAGACAAACATGTTTATGGCTTTATCTTATTAAACTCAAGGTCCCCGTGCTGGGAAAACAGGTTTTGCAGCTGTTTGAGCTAAGATTTCCAAGTTATACACATAATGAAAACCTATACTTTGTTTCGGTTCCCCATTCAAATGCATGTAACAGTGAGAAACGCACTGTCTTGGCGAAAGAAAGCGTTTTTGAACAACTTCATATAAATAGCTGTAACTTTTGATAGAAGACTCGGATACACATGTTTATGGCTTTATCTTATAGAACTCAAGGTCCCCGTGCTGGGAAAACAGGATTTGCAGCTGTTGGAGCTAAGATTTTCAAGTTATACACATAATGAAAACCTATACTTTGTTTCGGTCGAGTTCCCCATTCAAATGCATGTAACAGTGAGAAACGCACTGTCTTGGCGAAAGAAAGCGTTTTTGTACAACTTCATATAAATCGCTGTAACTTTTGATAGAAGACTCAGACAAACATGTTTATGGCTTTATCTTATAGAACTCAAGGTCCCCGTGCTGGGAAAACAGGATTTGCAGCTGTTGGAGCTAAGATTTTCAAGTTATACACATAATGAAAACCTATACTTTGTTTCGGTCGAGTTCCCCATTCAAATGCATGTAACAGTGAGAAACGCACTGTCTTGGCGAAAGAAAGCGTTTTTGTACAACTTCATATAAATAGCTGTAACTTTTGATAGAAGACTCAGACAAACATGTTTATGGCTTTATCTTATAGAACTCAAGGTCCCCGTGCTGGGAAAACAGGTTTTGCAGCTGTTTGAGCTAAGATTTCCAAGTTATACACATAATGAAAACCTATACTTTGTTTCGGTCGAGTTCCCCATTCAAATGCATGTAACAGTGAGAAACGCACTGTCTTGGCGAAAGAAAGCGTTTTTGTACAACTTCATATAAATAGCTGTAACTTTTGATAGAAGACTCAGACAAACATGTTTATGGCTTTATCTTATTAAACTCAAGGTCCCCGTGCTGGGAAAACAGGTTTTGCAGCTGTTTGAGCTAAGATTTCCAAGTTATACACATAATGAAAACCTATACTTTGTTTCGGTCGAGTTCCCCATTCAAATGCATGTAACAGTGAGAAACGCACTGTCTTGGCGAAAGAAAGCGTTTTTGAACAACTTCATATAAATAGCTGTAACTTTTGATAGAAGACTCGGATACACATGTTTATGGCTTTATCTTATAGAACTCAAGGTCCCCGTGCTGGGAAAACAGGATTTGCAGCTGTTGGAGCTAAGATTTTAAAGTTATACACATAATGAAAACCTATACTTTGTTTCGGTCGAGTTCCCCATTCAAATGCATGTAACAGTGAGAAACGCACTGTCTTGGCGAAAGAAAGCGTTTTTGTACAACTTCATATAAATAGCTGTAACTTTTAATAGAAGACTCAGACAAACATGTTTATGGCTTTATCTTATAGAACTCAAGCTCCCCGTGCTGGGAAAACAGGTTTTGCAGCTGTTTGAGCTAAGATTTCCAAGTTATACACATAATGAAAACCTATACTTTGTTTCGGTCGAGTTCCCCATTCAAATGCATGTAACAGTGAGAAACGCACTGTCTTGGCGAAAGAAAGCGTTTTTGTACAACTTCATATAAATAGCTGTAACTTTTGATAGAAGACTCAGACAAACATGTTTATGGCTTTAGCTTATAGAACTCAAGGTCCCCGTGCTGGGAAAACAGGATTTGCAGCTGTTGGAGCTAAGATTTCCAAGTTATACACATAATGAAAACCTATACTTTGTTTCAGTCGAGTTCCCCATTCAAATGCATGTAACAGTGAGAAACGCACTGTCTTGGCGAAAGAAAGCGTTTTTGTACAACTTCATATAAATAGCTGTAACTTTTGATAGAAGACTCAGACAAACATGTTTATGGCTTTATCTTATTAAACTCAAGGTCCCCGTGCTGGGAAAACAGGTTTTGCAGCTGTTTGAGCTAAGATTTCCAAGTTATACACATAATGAAAACCTATACTTTGTTTCGGTTCCCCATTCAAATGCATGTAACAGTGAGAAACGCACTGTCTTGGCGAAAGAAAGCGTTTTTGAACAACTTCATATAAATAGCTGTAACTTTTGATAGAAGACTCGGATACACATGTTTATGGCTTTATCTTATAGAACTCAAGGTCCCCGTGCTGGGAAAACAGGATTTGCAGCTGTTGGAGCTAAGATTTTCAAGTTATACACATAATGAAAACCTATACTTTGTTTCGGTCGAGTTCCCCATTCAAATGCATGTAACAGTGAGAAACGCACTGTCTTGGCGAAAGAAAGCGTTTTTGTACAACTTCATATAAATAGCTGTAACTTTTAATAGAAGACTCAGACAAACATGTTTATGGCTTTATCTTATAGAACTCAAGCTCCCCGTGCTGGGAAAACAGGTTTTGCAGCTGTTTGAGCTAAGATTTCCAAGTTATACACATAATGAAAACCTATACTTTGTTTCGGTCGAGTTCCCCATTCAAATGCATGTAACAGTGAGAAACGCACTGTCTTGGCGAAAGAAAGCGTTTTTGTACAACTTCATATAAATAGCTGTAACTTTTGATAGAAGACTCAGACAAACATGTTTATGGCTTTATCTTATAGAACTCAAGGTCCCCCTGCTGGGAAAACAGGTTTTGCAGCTGTTTGAGCTAAGATTTCCAAGTTATACACATAATGAAAACCTATACTTTGTTTCGGTCGAGTTCCCCATTCAAATGCATGTAACAGTGAGAAACGCACTGTCTTGGCGAAAGAAAGCGTTTTTGTACAACTTCATATAAATAGCTGTAACTTTTGATAGAAGACTCAGACAAACATGTTTATGGCTTTAGCTTATAGAACTCAAGGTCCCCGTGCTGGGAAAACAGGATTTGCAGCTGTTGGAGCTAAGATTTCCAAGTTATACACATAATGAAAACCTATACTTTGTTTCAGTCGAGTTCCCCATTCAAATGCATGTAACAGTGAGAAAAGCACTGTCTTGGCGAAAGAAAGCGTTTTTGTACAACTTCATATAAATAGCTGTAACTTTTGATAGAAGACTCAGACAAACATGTTTATGGCTTTATCTTATAGAACTCAAGGTCCCCGTGCTGGGAAAACAGGTTTTGCAGCTGTTTGAGCTAAGATTTCCAAGTTATACACATAATGAAAACCTATACTTTGTTTCGGTCGAGTTCCCCATTCAAATGCATGTAACAGTGAGAAACGCACTGTCTTGGCGAAAGAAAGCGTTTTTGTACAACTTCATATAAATAGCTGTAACTTTTAATAGAAGACTCAGATAAACATGTTTATGGCTTTATCTTATAGAACTCAAGGTCCCCGTGCTGGGCAAACAGGTTTTGCAGCTGTTTGAGCTAAGATTTCCAAGTTATACACATAATGAAAACCTATACTTTGTTTCGGTCGAGTTCCCCATTCAAATGCATGTAACAGTGAGAAACGCACTGTCTTGGCGAAAGAAAGCGTTTTTGTACAACTTCATATAAATAGCTGTAACTTTTGATAGAAGACTCAGACAAACATGTTTATGGCTTTATCTTATAGAACTCAAGGTCCCCGTGCTGGGAAAACAGGATTTGCAGCTGTTGGAGCTAAGATTTTCAAGTTATACACATAATGAAAACCTATACTTTGTTTCGGTCGAGTTCCCCATTCAAATGCATGTAACAGTGAGAAACGCACTGTCTTGGCGAAAGAAAGCGTTTTTGTACAACTTCATATAAATAGCTGTAACTTTTGATAGAAGACTCAGACAAACATGTTTATGGCTTTAGCTTATAGAACTCAAGGTCCCCGTGCTGGGAAAACAGGATTTGCAGCTGTTGGAGCTAAGATTTCCAAGTTATACACATAATGAAAACCTATACTTTGTTTCAGTCGAGTTCCCCATTCAAATGCATGTAACAGTGAGAAACGCACTGTCTTGGCGAAAGAAAGCGTTTTTGTACAACTTCATATAAATAGCTGTAACTTTTGATAGAAGACTCAGACAAACATGTTTATGGCTTTATCTTATTAAACTCAAGGTCCCCGTGCTGGGAAAACAGGTTTTGCAGCTGTTTGAGCTAAGATTTCCAAGTTATACACATAATGAAAACCTATACTTTGTTTCGGTTCCCCATTCAAATGCATGTAACAGTGAGAAACGCACTGTCTTGGCGAAAGAAAGCGTTTTTGAACAACTTCATATAAATAGCTGTAACTTTTGATAGAAGACTCGGATACACATGTTTATGGCTTTATCTTATAGAACTCAAGGTCCCCGTGCTGGGAAAACAGGATTTGCAGCTGTTGGAGCTAAGATTTTCAAGTTATACACATAATGAAAACCTATACTTTGTTTCGGTCGAGTTCCCCATTCAAATGCATGTAACAGTGAGAAACGCACTGTCTTGGCGAAAGAAAGCGTTTTTGTACAACTTCATATAAATCGCTGTAACTTTTGATAGAAGACTCAGACAAACATGTTTATGGCTTTATCTTATAGAACTCAAGGTCCCCGTGCTGGGAAAACAGGATTTGCAGCTGTTGGAGCTAAGATTTTCAAGTTATACACATAATGAAAACCTATACTTTGTTTCGGTCGAGTTCCCCATTCAAATGCATGTAACAGTGAGAAACGCACTGTCTTGGCGAAAGAAAGCGTTTTTGTACAACTTCATATAAATAGCTGTAACTTTTGATAGAAGACTCAGACAAACATGTTTATGGCTTTATCTTATAGAACTCAAGGTCCCCCTGCTGGGAAAACAGGTTTTGCAGCTGTTTGAGCTAAGATTTCCAAGTTATACACATAATGAAAACCTATACTTTGTTTCGGTCGAGTTCCCCATTCAAATGCATGTAACAGTGAGAAACGCACTGTCTTGGCGAAAGAAAGCGTTTTTGTACAACTTCATATAAATAGCTGTAACTTTTGATAGAAGACTCAGACAAACATGTTTATGGCTTTATCTTATAGAACTCAAGGTCCCCCTGCTGGGAAAACAGGTTTTGCAGCTGTTTGAGCTAAGATTTCCAAGTTATACACATAATGAAAACCTATACTTTGTTTCGGTCGAGTTCCCCATTCAAATGCATGTAACAGTGAGAAACGCACTGTCTTGGCGAAAGAAAGCGTTTTTGTACAACTTCATATAAATAGCTGTAACTTTTGATAGAAGACTCAGACAAACATGTTTATGGCTTTAGCTTATAGAACTCAAGGTCCCCGTGCTGGGAAAACAGGATTTGCAGCTGTTGGAGCTAAGATTTCCAAGTTATACACATAATGAAAACCTATACTTTGTTTCAGTCGAGTTCCCCATTCAAATGCATGTAACAGTGAGAAAAGCACTGTCTTGGCGAAAGAAAGCGTTTTTGTACAACTTCATATAAATAGCTGTAACTTTTGATAGAAGACTCAGACAAACATGTTTATGGCTTTATCTTATAGAACTCAAGGTCCCCGTGCTGGGAAAACAGGTTTTGCAGCTGTTTGAGCTAAGATTTCCAAGTTATACACATAATGAAAACCTATACTTTGTTTCGGTCGAGTTCCCCATTCAAATGCATGTAACAGTGAGAAACGCACTGTCTTGGCGAAAGAAAGCGTTTTTGTACAACTTCATATAAATAGCTGTAACTTTTAATAGAAGACTCAGATAAACATGTTTATGGCTTTATCTTATAGAACTCAAGGTCCCCGTGCTGGGCAAACAGGTTTTGCAGCTGTTTGAGCTAAGATTTCCAAGTTATACACATAATGAAAACCTATACTTTGTTTCGGTCGAGTTCCCCATTCAAATGCATGTAACAGTGAGAAACGCACTGTCTTGGCGAAAGAAAGCGTTTTTGTACAACTTCATATAAATAGCTGTAACTTTTGATAGAAGACTCAGACAAACATGTTTATGGCTTTAGCTTATAGAACTCAAGGTCCCCGTGCTGGGAAAACAGGATTTGCAGCTGTTGGAGCTAAGATTTCCAAGTTATACACATAATGAAAACCTATACTTTGTTTCAGTCGAGTTCCCCATTCAAATGCATGTAACAGTGAGAAACGCACTGTCTTGGCGAAAGAAAGCGTTTTTGTACAACTTCATATAAATAGCTGTAACTTTTGATAGAAGACTCAGACAAACATGTTTATGGCTTTATCTTATTAAACTCAAGGTCCCCGTGCTGGGAAAACAGGTTTTGCAGCTGTTTGAGCTAAGATTTCCAAGTTATACACATAATGAAAACCTATACTTTGTTTCGGTTCCCCATTCAAATGCATGTAACAGTGAGAAACGCACTGTCTTGGCGAAAGAAAGCGTTTTTGAACAACTTCATATAAATAGCTGTAACTTTTGATAGAAGACTCGGATACACATGTTTATGGCTTTATCTTATAGAACTCAAGGTCCCCGTGCTGGGAAAACAGGATTTGCAGCTGTTGGAGCTAAGATTTTCAAGTTATACACATAATGAAAACCTATACTTTGTTTCGGTCGAGTTCCCCATTCAAATGCATGTAACAGTGAGAAACGCACTGTCTTGGCGAAAGAAAGCGTTTTTGTACAACTTCATATAAATCGCTGTAACTTTTGACAGAAGACTCAGACAAACATGTTTATGGCTTTATCTTATAGAACTCAAGGTCCCCGTGCTGGGAAAACAGGATTTGCAGCTGTTGGAGCTAAGATTTTCAAGTTATACACATAATGAAAACCTATACTTTGTTTCGGTCGAGTTCCCCATTCAAATGCATGTAACAGTGAGAAACGCACTGTCTTGGCGAAAGAAAGCGTTTTTGTACAACTTCATATAAATAGCTGTAACTTTTGATAGAAGACTCAGACAAACATGTTTATGGCTTTATCTTATAGAACTCAAGGTCCCCCTGCTGGGAAAACAGGTTTTGCAGCTGTTTGAGCTAAGATTTCCAAGTTATACACATAATGAAAACCTATACTTTGTTTCGGTCGAGTTCCCCATTCAAATGCATGTAACAGTGAGAAACGCACTGTCTTGGCGAAAGAAAGCGTTTTTGTACAACTTCATATAAATAGCTGTAACTTTTGATAGAAGACTCAGACAAACATGTTTATGGCTTTATCTTATAGACCTCAAGGTCCCCCTGCTGGGAAAACAGGTTTTGCAGCTGTTTGAGCTAAGATTTCCAAGTTATACACATAATGAAAACCTATACTTTGTTTCGGTCGAGTTCCCCATTCAAATGCATGTAACAGTGAGAAACGCACTGTCTTGGCGAAAGAAAGCGTTTTTGTACAACTTCATATAAATAGCTGTAACTTTTGATAGAAGACTCAGACAAACATGTTTATGGCTTTAGCTTATAGAACTCAAGGTCCCCGTGCTGGGAAAACAGGATTTGCAGCTGTTGGAGCTAAGATTTCCAAGTTATACACATAATGAAAACCTATACTTTGTTTCAGTCGAGTTCCCCATTCAAATGCATGTAACAGTGAGAAAAGCACTGTCTTGGCGAAAGAAAGCGTTTTTGTACAACTTCATATAAATAGCTGTAACTTTTGATAGAAGACTCAGACAAACATGTTTATGGCTTTATCTTATAGAACTCAAGGTCCCCGTGCTGGGAAAACAGGTTTTGCAGCTGTTTGAGCTAAGATTTCCAAGTTATACACATAATGAAAACCTATACTTTGTTTCGGTCGAGTTCCCCATTCAAATGCATGTAACAGTGAGAAACGCACTGTCTTGGCGAAAGAAAGCGTTTTTGTACAACTTCATATAAATAGCTGTAACTTTTGATAGAAGACTCAGACAAACATGTTTATGGCTTTATCTTATAGAACTCAAGGTCCCCGTGCTGGGAAAACAGGATTTGCAGCTGTTGGAGCTAAGATTTTCAAGTTATACACATAATGAAAACCTATACTTTGTTTCGGTCGAGTTCCCCATTCAAATGCATGTAACAGTGAGAAACGCACTGTCTTGGCGAAAGAAAGCGTTTTTGTACAACTTCATATAAATAGCTGTAACTTTTGATAGAAGACTCAGACAAACATGTTTATGGCTTTAGCTTATAGAACTCAAGGTCCCCGTGCTGGGAAAACAGGATTTGCAGCTGTTGGAGCTAAGATTTCCAAGTTATACACATAATGAAAACCTATACTTTGTTTCAGTCGAGTTCCCCATTCAAATGCATGTAACAGTGAGAAACGCACTGTCTTGGCGAAAGAAAGCGTTTTTGTACAACTTCATATAAATAGCTGTAACTTTTGATAGAAGACTCAGACAAACATGTTTATGGCTTTATCTTATTAAACTCAAGGTCCCCGTGCTGGGAAAACAGGTTTTGCAGCTGTTTGAGCTAAGATTTCCAAGTTATACACATAATGAAAACCTATACTTTGTTTCGGTTCCCCATTCAAATGCATGTAACAGTGAGAAACGCACTGTCTTGGCGAAAGAAAGCGTTTTTGAACAACTTCATATAAATAGCTGTAACTTTTGATAGAAGACTCGGATACACATGTTTATGGCTTTATCTTATAGAACTCAAGGTCCCCGTGCTGGGAAAACAGGATTTGCAGCTGTTGGAGCTAAGATTTTCAAGTTATACACATAATGAAAACCTATACTTTGTTTCGGTCGAGTTCCCCATTCAAATGCATGTAACAGTGAGAAACGCACTGTCTTGGCGAAAGAAAGCGTTTTTGTACAACTTCATATAAATCGCTGTAACTTTTGATAGAAGACTCAGACAAACATGTTTATGGCTTTATCTTATAGAACTCAAGGTCCCCGTGCTGGGAAAACAGGATTTGCAGCTGTTGGAGCTAAGATTTTCAAGTTATACACATAATGAAAACCTATACTTTGTTTCGGTCGAGTTCCCCATTCAAATGCATGTAACAGTGAGAAACGCACTGTCTTGGCGAAAGAAAGCGTTTTTGTACAACTTCATATAAATAGCTGTAACTTTTGATAGAAGACTCAGACAAACATGTTTATGGCTTTATCTTATAGAACTCAAGGTCCCCCTGCTGGGAAAACAGGTTTTGCAGCTGTTTGAGCTAAGATTTCCAAGTTATACACATAATGAAAACCTATACTTTGTTTCGGTCGAGTTCCCCATTCAAATGCATGTAACAGTGAGAAACGCACTGTCTTGGCGAAAGAAAGCGTTTTTGTACAACTTCATATAAATAGCTGTAACTTTTGATAGAAGACTCAGACAAACATGTTTATGGCTTTATCTTATAGAACTCAAGGTCCCCCTGCTGGGAAAACAGGTTTTGCAGCTGTTTGAGCTAAGATTTCCAAGTTATACACATAATGAAAACCTATACTTTGTTTCGGTCGAGTTCCCCATTCAAATGCATGTAACAGTGAGAAACGCACTGTCTTGGCGAAAGAAAGCGTTTTTGTACAACTTCATATAAATAGCTGTAACTTTTGATAGAAGACTCAGACAAACATGTTTATGGCTTTAGCTTATAGAACTCAAGGTCCCCGTGCTGGGAAAACAGGATTTGCAGCTGTTGGAGCTAAGATTTCCAAGTTATACACATAATGAAAACCTATACTTTGTTTCAGTCGAGTTCCCCATTCAAATGCATGTAACAGTGAGAAAAGCACTGTCTTGGCGAAAGAAAGCGTTTTTGTACAACTTCATATAAATAGCTGTAACTTTTGATAGAAGACTCAGACAAACATGTTTATGGCTTTATCTTATAGAACTCAAGGTCCCCGTGCTGGGAAAACAGGTTTTGCAGCTGTTTGAGCTAAGATTTCCAAGTTATACACATAATGAAAACCTATACTTTGTTTCGGTCGAGTTCCCCATTCAAATGCATGTAACAGTGAGAAACGCACTGTCTTGGCGAAAGAAAGCGTTTTTGTACAACTTCATATAAATAGCTGTAACTTTTAATAGAAGACTCAGATAAACATGTTTATGGCTTTATCTTATAGAACTCAAGGTCCCCGTGCTGGGCAAACAGGTTTTGCAGCTGTTTGAGCTAAGATTTCCAAGTTATACACATAATGAAAACCTATACTTTGTTTCGGTCGAGTTCCCCATTCAAATGCATGTAACAGTGAGAAACGCACTGTCTTGGCGAAAGAAAGCGTTTTTGTACAACTTCATATAAATAGCTGTAACTTTTGATAGAAGACTCAGACAAACATGTTTATGGCTTTATCTTATAGAACTCAAGGTCCCCGTGCTGGGAAAACAGGATTTGCAGCTGTTGGAGCTAAGATTTTCAAGTTATACACATAATGAAAACCTATACTTTGTTTCGGTCGAGTTCCCCATTCAAATGCATGTAACAGTGAGAAACGCACTGTCTTGGCGAAAGAAAGCGTTTTTGTACAACTTCATATAAATAGCTGTAACTTTTGATAGAAGACTCAGACAAACATGTTTATGGCTTTATCTTATAGAACTCAAGGTCCCCGTGCTGGGAAAACAGGTTTTGCAGCTGTTTGAGCTAAGATTTCCAAGTTATACACATAATGAAAACCTATACTTTGTTTCGGTCGAGTTCCCCATTCAAATGCATGTAACAAGTGAGAAACGCACTGTCTTGGCGAAAGAAAGCGTTTTTGTACAACTTCATATAAATAGCTGTAACTTTTGATAGAAGACTCAGACAAACATGTTTATGGCTTTATCTTATTAAACTCAAGGTCCCCGTGCTGGGAAAACAGGTTTTGCAGCTGTTTGAGCTAAGATTTCCAAGTTATACACATCATGAAAACCTATACTTTGTTTCGGTCGAGTTCCCCATTCAAATGCATGTAACAGTGAGAAACGCACTGTCTTGGCGAAAGAAAGCGTTTTTGAACAACTTCATATAAATAGCTGTAACTTTTGATAGAAGACTCGGATACACATGTTTATGGCTTTATCTTATAGAACTCAAGGTCCCCGTGCTGGGAAAACAGGATTTGCAGCTGTTGGAGCTAAGATTTTCAAGTTATACACATAATGAAAACCTATACTTTGTTTCGGTCGAGTTCCCCATTCAAATGCATGTAACAGTGAGAAACGCACTGTCTTGGCGAAAGAAAGCGTTTTTGTACAACTTCATATAAATAGCTGTAACTTTTAATAGAAGACTCAGACAAACATGTTTATGGCTTTATCTTATAGAACTCAAGCTCCCCGTGCTGGGAAAACAGGTTTTGCAGCTGTTTGAGCTAAGATTTCCAAGTTATACACATAATGAAAACCTATACTTTGTTTCGGTCGAGTTCCCCATTCAAATGCATGTAACAGTGAGAAACGCACTGTCTTGGCGAAAGAAAGCGTTTTTGTACAACTTCATATAAATAGCTGTAACTTTTGATAGAAGACTCAGACAAACATGTTTATGGCTTTATCTTATAGAACTCAAGGTCCCCCTGCTGGGAAAACAGGTTTTGCAGCTGTTTGAGCTAAGATTTCCAAGTTATACACATAATGAAAACCTATACTTTGTTTCGGTCGAGTTCCCCATTCAAATGCATGTAACAGTGAGAAACGCACTGTCTTGGCGAAAGAAAGCGTTTTTGTACAACTTCATATAAATAGCTGTAACTTTTGATAGAAGACTCAGACAAACATGTTTATGGCTTTAGCTTATAGAACTCAAGGTCCCCGTGCTGGGAAAACAGGATTTGCAGCTGTTTGAGCTAAGATTTCCAAGTTATACACATAATGAAAACCTATACTTTGTTTCAGTCGAGTTCCCCATTCAAATGCATGTAACAGTGAGAAAAGCACTGTCTTGGCGAAAGAAAGCGTTTTTGTACAACTTCATATAAATAGCTGTAACTTTTGATAGAAGACTCAGACAAACATGTTTATGGCTTTATCTTATAGAACTCAAGGTCCCCGTGCTGGGAAAACAGGTTTTGCAGCTGTTTGAGCTAAGATTTCCAAGTTATACACATAATGAAAAACTATACTTTGTTTCGGTCGAGTTCCCCATTCAAATGCATGTAACAGTGAGAAACGCACTGTCTTGGCGAAAGAAAGCGTTTTTGTACAACTTCATATAAATAGCTGTAACTTTTAATAGAAGACTCAGATAAACATGTTTATGGCTTTATCTTATAGAACTCAAGGTCCCCGTGCTGGGCAAACAGGTTTTGCAGCTGTTTGAGCTAAGATTTCCAAGTTATACACATAATGAAAACCTATACTTTGTTTCGGTCGAGTTCCCCATTCAAATGCATGTAACAGTGAGAAACGCACTGTCTTGGCGAAAGAAAGCGTTTTTGTACAACTTCATATAAATAGCTGTAACTTTTGATAGAAGACTCAGACAAACATGTTTATGGCTTTATCTTATAGAACTCAAGGTCCCCGTGCTGGGAAAACAGGATTTGCAGCTGTTGGAGCTAAGATTTTCAAGTTATACACATAATGAAAACCTATACTTTGTTTCGGTCGAGTTCCCCATTCAAATGCATGTAACAGTGAGAAACGCACTGTCTTGGCGAAAGAAAGCGTTTTTGTACAACTTCATATAAATAGCTGTAACTTTTGATAGAAGACTCAGACAAACATGTTTATGGCTTTATCTTATAGAACTCAAGCTCCCCGTGCTGGGAAAACAGGTTTTGCAGCTGTTTGAGCTAAGATTTCCAAGTTATACACATAATGAAAACCTATACTTTGTTTCGGTCGAGTTCCCCATTCAAATGCATGTAACAGTGAGAAACGCACTGTCTTGGCGAAAGAAAGCGTTTTTGTACAACTTCATATAAATAGCTGTAACTTTTGATAGAAGACTCAGACAAACATGTTTATGGCTTTATCTTATAGAACTCAAGCTCCCCGTGCTGGGAAAACAGGTTTTGCAGCTGTTGGAGCTAAGATTTTCAAGTTATACACATAATGAAAACCTATACTTTGTTTCGGTCGAGTTCCCCATTCAAATGCATGTAACAGTGAGAAACGCACTGTCTTGGCGAAAGAAAGCGTTTTTGTACAACTTCATATAAATAGCTGTAACTTTTGATAGAAGACTCAGACAAACATGTTTATGGCTTTATCTTATAGAACTCAAGCTCCCCGTGCTGGGAAAACAGGTTTTGCAGCTGTTTGAGCTAAGATTTCCAAGTTATACACATAATGAAAACCTATACTTTGTTTCGGTCGAGTTCCCCATTCAAATGCATGTAACAGTGAGAAACGCACTGTCTTGGCGAAAGAAAGCGTTTTTGTACAACTTCATATAAATAGCTGTAACTTTTGATAGAAGACTCAGACAAACATGTTTATGGCTTTATCTTATAGAACTCAAGCTCCCCGTGCTGGGAAAACAGGTTTTGCAGCTGTTTGAGCTAAGATTTCCAAGTTATACACATAATGAAAACCTATACTTTGTTTCGGTCGAGTTCCCCATTCAAATGCATGTAACAGTGAGAAACGCACTGTCTTGGCGAAAGAAAGCGTTTTTGTACAACTTCATATAAATAGCTGTAACTTTTGATAGAAGACTCAGACAAACATGTTTATGGCTTTATCTTATAGAACTCAAGGTCCCCGTGCTGGGAAAACAGGATTTGCAGCTGTTGGAGCTAAGATTTTCAAGTTATACACATAATGAAAACCTATACTTTGTTTCGGTCGAGTTCCCCATTCAAATGCATGTAACAGTGAGAAACGCACTGTCTTGGCGAAAGAAAGCGTTTTTGTACAACTTCATATAAATAGCTGTAACTTTTGATAGAAGACTCGGATACACATGTTTATGGCTTTATCTTATAGAACTCAAGGTCCCCGTGCTGGGAAAACAGGATTTGCAGCTGTTGGAGCTAAGATTTTCAAGTTATACACATAATGAAAACCTATACTTTGTTTCGGTCGAGTTCCCCATTCAAATGCATGTAACAGTGAGAAACGCACTGTCTTGGCGAAAGAAAGCGTTTTTGTACAACTTCATATAAATAGCTGTAACTTTTGATAGAAGACTCAGACAAACATGTTTATGGCTTTATCTTATAGAACTCAAGGTCCCCGTGCTGGGAAAACAGGTTTTGCAGCTGTTTGAGCTAAGATTTCCAAGTTATACACATAATGAAAACCTATACTTTGTTTCGGTCGAGTTCCCCATTCAAATGCATGTAACAGTGAGAAACGCACTGTCTTGGCGAAAGAAAGCGTTTTTGAACAACTTCATATAAATAGCTGTAACTTTTGATAGAAGACTCGGATACACATGTTTATGGCTTTATCTTATAGAACTCAAGGTCCCCGTGCTGGGAAAACAGGATTTGCAGCTGTTGGAGCTAAGATTTTCAAGTTATACACATAATGAAAACCTATACTTTGTTTCGGTCAGTTCCCCATTCAAATGCATGTAACAGTGAGAAACGCACTGTCTTGGCGAAAGAAAGCGTTTTTGTACAACTTCATATAAATAGCTGTAACTTTTGATAGAAGACTCAGACAAACATGTTTATGGCTTTATCTTATAGAACTCAAGGTCCCCGTGCTGGGAAAACAGGTTTTGCAGCTGTTTGAGCTAAGATTTCCAAGTTATACACATAATGAAAACCTATACTTTGTTTCGGTCGAGTTCCCCATTCAAATGCATGTAACAGTGAGAAACGCACTGTCTTGGCGAAAGAAAGCGTTTTTGAACAACTTCATATAAATAGCTGTAACTTTTGATAGAAGACTCGGATACACATGTTTATGGCTTTATCTTATAGAACTCAAGGTCCCCGTGCTGGGAAAACAGGATTTGCAGCTGTTGGAGCTAAGATTTTCAAGTTATACACATAATGAAAACCTATACTTTGTTTCGGTCAGTTCCCCATTCAAATGCATGTAACAGTGAGAAACGCACTGTCTTGGCGAAAGAAAGCGTTTTTGTACAACTTCATATAAATAGCTGTAACTTTTGATAGAAGACTCAGACAAACATGTTTATGGCTTTATCTTATTAAACTCAAGGTCCCCGTGCTGGGAAAACAGGTTTTGCAGCTGTTTGAGCTAAGATTTCCAAGTTATACACATAATGAAAACCTATACTTTGTTTCGGTCGAGTTCCCCATTCAAATGCATGTAACAGTGAGAAACGCACTGTCTTGGCGAAAGAAAGCGTTTTTGTACAACCACTTCATATAAATCGCTGTAACTTTTGATAGAAGACTCAGACAAACATGTTTATGGCTTTATCTTATAGAACTCAAGGTCCCCGTGCTGGGAAAACAGGATTTGCAGCTGTTGGAGCTAAGATTTCCAAGTTATACACATAATGAAAACCTATACTTTGTTTCAGTCGAGTTCCCCATTCAAATGCATGTAACAGTGAGAAACGCACTGTCTTGGCGAAAGAAAGCGTTTTTGTACAACTTCATATAAATAGCTGTAACTTTTGATAGAAGACTCAGACAAACATGTTTATGGCTTTATCTTATAGAACTCAAGGTCCCCGTGCTGGGAAAACAGGTTTTGCAGCTGTTTGAGCTAAGATTTCCAAGTTATACACATAATGAAAACCTATACTTTGTTTCGGTCGAGTTCCCCATTCAAATGCATGTAACAGTGAGAAACGCACTGTCTTGGCGAAAGAAAGCGTTTTTGTACAACTTCATATAAATCGCTGTAACTTTTGATAGAAGACTCAGACAAACATGTTTATGGCTTTATCTTATAGAACTCAATATCCCCGTGCTGGGCAAACAGAACAGGTTTTGCAGCCGTTTGAGCTAAGATTTTCAAGTTATACACATAATGAAAACCTATACTTTGTTTCGGTCGAGTTCCCCATTCAAATGCATGTAACAGTGAGAAACGCACTGTCTTGGCGAAAGAAAGCGTTTTTGTACAACTTCATATAAATAGCTGTAACTTTTGATAGAAGACTCAGACAAACATGTTTATGGCTTTATCTTATAGAACTCAAGGTCCCCCTGCTGGGAAAACAGGTTTTGCAGCTGTTTGAGCTAAGATTTCCAAGTTATACACATAATGAAAACCTATACTTTGTTTCGGTCGAGTTCCCCATTCAAATGCATGTAACAGTGAGAAACGCACTGTCTTGGCGAAAGAAAGCGTTTTTGTACAACTTCATATAAATAGCTGTAACTTTTGATAGAAGACTCAGACAAACATGTTTATGGCTTTATCTTATAGAACTCAAGGTCCCCGTGCTGGGAAAACAGGTTTTGCAGCTGTTTGAGCTAAGATTTCCAAGTTATACACATAATGAAAACCTATACTTTGTTTCGGTCGAGTTCCCCATTCAAATGCATGTAACAGTGAGAAACGCACTGTCTTGGCGAAAGAAAGCGTTTTTGTACAACTTCATATAAATAGCTGTAACTTTTAATAGAAGACTCAGACAAACATGTTTATGGCTTTATCTTATAGAACTCAAGGTCCCCGTGCTGGGCAAACAGGTTTTGCAGCTGTTTGAGCTAAGATTTCCAAGTTATACACATAATGAAAACCTATACTTTGTTTCGGTCGAGTTCCCCATTCAAATGCATGTAACAGTGAGAAACGCACTGTCTTGGCGAAAGAAAGCGTTTTTGTACAACTTCATATAAATAGCTGTAACTTTTGATAGAAGACTCAGACAAACATGTTTATGGCTTTATCTTATAGAACTCAAGGTCCCCGTGCTGGGAAAACAGGATTTGCAGCTGTTGGAGCTAAGATTTTCAAGTTATACACATAATGAAAACCTATACTTTGTTTCGGTCGAGTTCCCCATTCAAATGCATGTAACAGTGAGAAACGCACTGTCTTGGCGAAAGAAAGCGTTTTTGTACAACTTCATATAAATAGCTGTAACTTTTGATAGAAGACTCAGACAAACATGTTTATGGCTTTATCTTATAGAACTCAAGCTCCCCGTGCTGGGAAAACAGGTTTTGCAGCTGTTTGAGCTAAGATTTCCAAGTTATACACATAATGAAAACCTATACTTTGTTTCGGTCGAGTTCCCCATTCAAATGCATGTAACAGTGAGAAACGCACTGTCTTGGCGAAAGAAAGCGTTTTTGTACAACTTCATATAAATAGCTGTAACTTTTGATAGAAGACTCAGACAAACATGTTTATGGCTTTATCTTATAGAACTCAAGGTCCCCGTGCTGGGAAAACAGGATTTGCAGCTGTTGGAGCTAAGATTTTCAAGTTATACACATAATGAAAACCTATACTTTGTTTCGGTCGAGTTCCCCATTCAAATGCATGTAACAGTGAGAAACGCACTGTCTTGGCGAAAGAAAGCGTTTTTGTACAACTTCATATAAATAGCTGTAACTTTTGATAGAAGACTCGGATACACATGTTTATGGCTTTATCTTATAGAACTCAAGGTCCCCGTGCTGGGAAAACAGGATTTGCAGCTGTTGGAGCTAAGATTTCCAAGTTATACACATAATGAAAACCTATACTTTGTTTCGGTCGAGTTCCCCATTCAAATGCATGTAACAGTGAGAAACGCACTGTCTTGGCGAAAGAAAGCGTTTTTGTACAACTTCATATAAATAGCTGTAACTTTTGATAGAAGACTCAGACAAACATGTTTATGGCTTTATCTTATAGAACTCAAGGTCCCCGTGCTGGGAAAACAGGATTTGCAGCTGTTTGAGCTAAGATTTCCAAGTTATACACATAATGAAAACCTATACTTTGTTTCGGTCAGTTCCCCATTCAAATGCATGTAACAGTGAGAAACGCACTGTCTTGGCGAAAGAAAGCGTTTTTGTACAACTTCATATAAATAGCTGTAACTTTTGATAGAAGACTCAGACAAACATGTTTATGGCTTTATCTTATTAAACTCAAGGTCCCCGTGCTGGGAAAACAGGTTTTGCAGCTGTTGGAGCTAAGATTTCCAAGTTATACACATAATGAAAACCTATACTTTGTTTCAGTCGAGTTCCCCATTCAAATGCATGTAACAGTGAGAAACGCACTGTCTTGGCGAAAGAAAGCGTTTTTGTACAACTTCATATAAATAGCTGTAACTTTTGATAGAAGACTCAGACAAACATGTTTATGGCTTTATCTTATAGAACTCAAGGTCCCCGTGCTGGGAAAACAGGTTTTGCAGCTGTTTGAGCTAAGATTTCCAAGTTATACACATAATGAAAACCTATACTTTGTTTCGGTCGAGTTCCCCATTCAAATGCATGTAACAGTGAGAAACGCACTGTCTTGGCGAAAGAAAGCGTTTTTGTACAACTTCATATAAATCGCTGTAACTTTTGATAGAAGACTCAGACAAACATGTTTATGGCTTTATCTTATAGAACTCAATATCCCCGTGCTGGGCAAACAGAACAGGTTTTGCAGCCGTTTGAGCTAAGATTTTCAAGTTATACACATAATGAAAACCTATACTTTGTTTCGGTCGAGTTCCCCATTCAAATGCATGTAACAGTGAGAAACGCACTGTCTTGGCGAAAGAAAGCGTTTTTGTACAACTTCATATAAATAGCTGTAACTTTTGATAGAAGACTCAGACAAACATGTTTATGGCTTTATCTTATAGAACTCAAGGTCCCCGTGCTGGGAAAACAGGATTTGCAGCTGTTGGAGCTAAGATTTTCAAGTTATACACATAATGAAAACCTATACTTTGTTTCGGTCGAGTTCCCCATTCAAATGCATGTAACAGTGAGAAACGCACTGTCTTGGCGAAAGAAAGCGTTTTTGTACAACTTCATATAAATAGCTGTAACTTTTGATAGAAGACTCAGACAAACATGTTTATGGCTTTATCTTATAGAACTCAAGCTCCCCGTGCTGGGAAAACAGGTTTTGCAGCTGTTTGAGCTAAGATTTCCAAGTTATACACATAATGAAAACCTATACTTTGTTTCGGTCGAGTTCCCCATTCAAATGCATGTAACAGTGAGAAACGCACTGTCTTGGCGAAAGAAAGCGTTTTTGTACAACTTCATATAAATAGCTGTAACTTTTGATAGAAGACTCAGACAAACATGTTTATGGCTTTATCTTATAGAACTCAAGGTCCCCGTGCTGGGAAAACAGGATTTGCAGCTGTTGGAGCTAAGATTTTCAAGTTATACACATAATGAAAACCTATACTTTGTTTCGGTCGAGTTCCCCATTCAAATGCATGTAACAGTGAGAAACGCACTGTCTTGGCGAAAGAAAGCGTTTTTGTACAACTTCATATAAATAGCTGTAACTTTTGATAGAAGACTCGGATACACATGTTTATGGCTTTATCTTATAGAACTCAAGGTCCCCGTGCTGGGAAAACAGGATTTGCAGCTGTTGGAGCTAAGATTTCCAAGTTATACACATAATGAAAACCTATACTTTGTTTCGGTCGAGTTCCCCATTCAAATGCATGTAACAGTGAGAAACGCACTGTCTTGGCGAAAGAAAGCGTTTTTGTACAACTTCATATAAATAGCTGTAACTTTTGATAGAAGACTCAGACAAACATGTTTATGGCTTTATCTTATAGAACTCAAGGTCCCCGTGCTGGGAAAACAGGATTTGCAGCTGTTTGAGCTAAGATTTCCAAGTTATACACATAATGAAAACCTATACTTTGTTTCGGTCAGTTCCCCATTCAAATGCATGTAACAGTGAGAAACGCACTGTCTTGGCGAAAGAAAGCGTTTTTGTACAACTTCATATAAATAGCTGTAACTTTTGATAGAAGACTCAGACAAACATGTTTATGGCTTTATCTTATTAAACTCAAGGTCCCCGTGCTGGGAAAACAGGTTTTGCAGCTGTTGGAGCTAAGATTTCCAAGTTATACACATAATGAAAACCTATACTTTGTTTCAGTCGAGTTCCCCATTCAAATGCATGTAACAGTGAGAAACGCACTGTCTTGGCGAAAGAAAGCGTTTTTGTACAACTTCATATAAATAGCTGTAACTTTTGATAGAAGACTCAGACAAACATGTTTATGGCTTTATCTTATAGAACTCAAGGTCCCCGTGCTGGGAAAACAGGTTTTGCAGCTGTTTGAGCTAAGATTTCCAAGTTATACACATAATGAAAACCTATACTTTGTTTCGGTCGAGTTCCCCATTCAAATGCATGTAACAGTGAGAAACGCATTGTCTTGGCGAAAGAAAGCGTTTTTGTACAACTTCATATAAATCGCTGTAACTTTTGATAGAAGACTCAGACAAACATGTTTATGGCTTTATCTTATAGAACTCAATATCCCCGTGCTGGGCAAACAGAACAGGTTTTGCAGCCGTTTGAGCTAAGATTTTCAAGTTATACACATAATGAAAACCTATACTTTGTTTCGGTCGAGTTCCCCATTCAAATGCATGTAACAGTGAGAAACGCACTGTCTTGGCGAAAGAAAGCGTTTTTGTACAACTTCATATAAATAGCTGTAACTTTTGATAGAAGACTCAGACAAACATGTTTATGGCTTTATCTTATAGAACTCAAGGTCCCCCTGCTGGGAAAACAGGTTTTGCAGCTGTTTGAGCTAAGATTTCCAAGTTATACACATAATGAAAACCTATACTTTGTTTCGGTCGAGTTCCCCATTCAAATGCATGTAACAGTGAGAAACGCACTGTCTTGGCGAAAGAAAGCGTTTTTGTACAACTTCATATAAATAGCTGTAACTTTTGATAGAAGACTCAGACAAACATGTTTATGGCTTTATCTTATAGAACTCAAGGTCCCCGTGCTGGGAAAACAGGTTTTGCAGCTGTTTGAGCTAAGATTTCCAAGTTATACACATAATGAAAACCTATACTTTGTTTCGGTCGAGTTCCCCATTCAAATGCATGTAACAGTGAGAAACGCACTGTCTTGGCGAAAGAAAGCGTTTTTGTACAACTTCATATAAATAGCTGTAACTTTTAATAGAAGACTCAGACAAACATGTTTATGGCTTTATCTTATAGAACTCAAGATCCCCGTGCTGGGCAAACAGGTTTTGCAGCTGTTTGAGCTAAGATTTCCAAGTTATACACATAATGAAAACCTATACTTTGTTTCGGTCGAGTTCCCCATTCAAATGCATGTAACAGTGAGAAACGCACTGTCTTGGCGAAAGAAAGCGTTTTTGTACAACTTCATATAAATAGCTGTAACTTTTGATAGAAGACTCAGACAAACATGTTTATGGCTTTATCTTATAGAACTCAAGGTCCCCGTGCTGGGAAAACAGGATTTGCAGCTGTTGGAGCTAAGATTTTCAAGTTATACACATAATGAAAACCTATACTTTGTTTCGGTCGAGTTCCCCATTCAAATGCATGTAACAGTGAGAAACGCACTGTCTTGGCGAAAGAAAGCGTTTTTGTACAACTTCATATAAATAGCTGTAACTTTTGATAGAAGACTCAGACAAACATGTTTATGGCTTTATCTTATTAAACTCAAGGTCCCCGTGCTGGGAAAACAGGTTTTGCAGCTGTTGGAGCTAAGATTTCCAAGTTATACACATAATGAAAACCTATACTTTGTTTCAGTCGAGTTCCCCATTCAAATGCATGTAACAGTGAGAAACGCACTGTCTTGGCGAAAGAAAGCGTTTTTGTACAACTTCATATAAATAGCTGTAACTTTTGATAGAAGACTCAGACAAACATGTTTATGGCTTTATCTTATAGAACTCAAGGTCCCCGTGCTGGGAAAACAGGTTTTGCAGCTGTTTGAGCTAAGATTTCCAAGTTATACACATAATGAAAACCTATACTTTGTTTCGGTCGAGTTCCCCATTCAAATGCATGTAACAGTGAGAAACGCACTGTCTTGGCGAAAGAAAGCGTTTTTGTACAACTTCATATAAATCGCTGTAACTTTTGATAGAAGACTCAGACAAACATGTTTATGGCTTTATCTTATAGAACTCAATATCCCCGTGCTGGGCAAACAGAACAGGTTTTGCAGCCGTTTGAGCTAAGATTTTCAAGTTATACACATAATGAAAACCTATACTTTGTTTCGGTCGAGTTCCCCATTCAAATGCATGTAACAGTGAGAAACGCACTGTCTTGGCGAAAGAAAGCGTTTTTGTACAACTTCATATAAATAGCTGTAACTTTTGATAGAAGACTCAGACAAACATGTTTATGGCTTTATCTTATAGAACTCAAGGTCCCCCTGCTGGGAAAACAGGTTTTGCAGCTGTTTGAGCTAAGATTTCCAAGTTATACACATAATGAAAACCTATACTTTGTTTCGGTCGAGTTCCCCATTCAAATGCATGTAACAGTGAGAAACGCACTGTCTTGGCGAAAGAAAGCGTTTTTGTACAACTTCATATAAATAGCTGTAACTTTTGATAGAAGACTCAGACAAACATGTTTATGGCTTTATCTTATAGAACTCAAGGTCCCCGTGCTGGGAAAACAGGTTTTGCAGCTGTTTGAGCTAAGATTTCCAAGTTATACACATAATGAAAACCTATACTTTGTTTCGGTCGAGTTCCCCATTCAAATGCATGTAACAGTGAGAAACGCACTGTCTTGGCGAAAGAAAGCGTTTTTGTACAACTTCATATAAATAGCTGTAACTTTTAATAGAAGACTCAGACAAACATGTTTATGGCTTTATCTTATAGAACTCAAGGTCCCCGTGCTGGGCAAACAGGTTTTGCAGCTGTTTGAGCTAAGATTTCCAAGTTATACACATAATGAAAACCTATACTTTGTTTCGGTCGAGTTCCCCATTCAAATGCATGTAACAGTGAGAAACGCACTGTCTTGGCGAAAGAAAGCGTTTTTGTACAACTTCATATAAATAGCTGTAACTTTTGATAGAAGACTCAGACAAACATGTTTATGGCTTTATCTTATAGAACTCAAGGTCCCCGTGCTGGGAAAACAGGATTTGCAGCTGTTGGAGCTAAGATTTTCAAGTTATACACATAATGAAAACCTATACTTTGTTTCGGTCGAGTTCCCCATTCAAATGCATGTAACAGTGAGAAACGCACTGTCTTGGCGAAAGAAAGCGTTTTTGTACAACTTCATATAAATAGCTGTAACTTTTGATAGAAGACTCAGACAAACATGTTTATGGCTTTATCTTATAGAACTCAAGCTCCCCGTGCTGGGAAAACAGGTTTTGCAGCTGTTTGAGCTAAGATTTCCAAGTTATACACATAATGAAAACCTATACTTTGTTTCGGTCGAGTTCCCCATTCAAATGCATGTAACAGTGAGAAACGCACTGTCTTGGCGAAAGAAAGCGTTTTTGTACAACTTCATATAAATAGCTGTAACTTTTGATAGAAGACTCAGACAAACATGTTTATGGCTTTATCTTATAGAACTCAAGGTCCCCGTGCTGGGAAAACAGGATTTGCAGCTGTTGGAGCTAAGATTTTCAAGTTATACACATAATGAAAACCTATACTTTGTTTCGGTCGAGTTCCCCATTCAAATGCATGTAACAGTGAGAAACGCACTGTCTTGGCGAAAGAAAGCGTTTTTGTACAACTTCATATAAATAGCTGTAACTTTTGATAGAAGACTCGGATACACATGTTTATGGCTTTATCTTATAGAACTCAAGGTCCCCGTGCTGGGAAAACAGGATTTGCAGCTGTTGGAGCTAAGATTTCCAAGTTATACACATAATGAAAACCTATACTTTGTTTCGGTCGAGTTCCCCATTCAAATGCATGTAACAGTGAGAAACGCACTGTCTTGGCGAAAGAAAGCGTTTTTGTACAACTTCATATAAATAGCTGTACCTTTTGATAGAAGACTCAGACAAACATGTTTATGGCTTTATCTTATAGAACTCAAGGTCCCCGTGCTGGGAAAACAGGATTTGCAGCTGTTTGAGCTAAGATTTCCAAGTTATACACATAATGAAAACCTATACTTTGTTTCGGTCGAGTTCCCCATTCAAATGCATGTAACAGTGAGAAACGCACTGTCTTGGCGAAAGAAAGCGTTTTTGAACAACTTCATATAAATAGCTGTAACTTTTGATAGAAGACTCGGATACACATGTTTATGGCTTTATCTTATAGAACTCAAGGTCCCCGTGCTGGGAAAAAAGAACAGGTTTTGCAGCCATTTGAGCTAAGATTTTAAAATTATTCACATAATGAAAACCTATACTTTGTTTCGGGCGAGTTCCTCATTCAAATGCATGCAACAGTGAGAAACGCACTGTCTTGGCGAAAGAAAGCGTTTTTGTACAACTTCATATAAATAGCTGTAACTTTTGATAGAAGACTCAGACAAACATGTTTATGGCTTTATCTTATAGAACTCAAGGTCCCCGTGCTGGGAAAACAGGATTTGCAGCTGTTGGAGCTAAGATTTCCAAGTTATACACATAATGAAAACCTATACTTTGTTTCGGTCGAGTTCCCCATTCAAATGCATGTAACAGTGAGAAACGCACTGTCTTGGCGAAAGAAAGCGTTTTTGTACAACTTCATATAAATAGCTGTAACTTTTGATAGAAGACTCGGATACACATGTTTATGGCTTTATCTTATAGAACTCAAGGTCCCCGTGCTGGGAACACAGGATTTGCAGCTGTTGGAGCTAAGATTTTCAAGTTATACACATAATGAAAACCTATACTTTGTTTCGGTCGAGTTCCCCATTCAAATGCATGTAACAGTGAGAAACGCACTGTCTTGGCGAAAGAAAGCGTTTTTGTACAACTTCATATAAATAGCTGTAACTTTTGATAGAAGACTCAGACAAACATGTTTATGGCTTTATCTTATAGAACTCAAGGTCCCCGTGCTGGGAAAACAGGATTTGCAGCTGTTGGAGCTAAGATTTCCAAGTTATACACATAATGAAAACCTATACTTTGTTTCGGTCGAGTTCCCCATTCAAATGCATGTAACAGTGAGAAACGCACTGTCTTGGCGAAAGAAAGCGTTTTTGTACAACTTCATATAAATAGCTGTAACTTTTGATAGAAGACTCAGACAAACATGTTTATGGCTTTATCTTATAGAACTCAAGCTCCCCGTGCTGGGAAAACAGGTTTTGCAGCTGTTTGAGCTAAGATTTCCAAGTTATACACATAATGAAAACCTATACTTTGTTTCGGTCGAGTTCCCCATTCAAATGCATGTAACAGTGAGAAACGCACTGTCTTGGCGAAAGAAAGCGTTTTTGTACAACTTCATATAAATAGCTGTAACTTTTGATAGAAGACTCAGACAAACATGTTTATGGCTTTATCTTATAGAACTCAAGGTCCCCGTGCTGGGAAAACAGGATTTGCAGCTGTTGGAGCTAAGATTTCCAAGTTATACACATAATGAAAACCTATACTTTGTTTCAGTCGAGTTCCCCATTCAAATGCATGTAACAGTGAGAAACGCACTGTCTTGGCGAAAGAAAGCGTTTTTGTACAACTTCATATAAATAGCTGTAACTTTTGATAGAAGACTCAGACAAACATGTTTATGGCTTTATCTTATAGAACTCAAGGTCCCCGTGCTGGGAAAACAGGTTTTGCAGCTGTTTGAGCTAAGATTTCCAAGTTATACACATAATGAAAACCTATACTTTGTTTCGGTCGAGTTCCCCATTCAAATGCATGTAACAGTGAGAAACGCACTGTCTTGGCGAAAGAAAGCGTTTTTGTACAACTTCATATAAATCGCTGTAACTTTTGATAGAAGACTCAGACAAACATGTTTATGGCTTTATCTTATAGAACTCAATATCCCCGTGCTGGGCAAACAGAACAGGTTTTGCAGCCGTTTGAGCTAAGATTTTCAAGTTATACACATAATGAAAACCTATACTTTGTTTCGGTCGAGTTCCCCATTCAAATGCATGTAACAGTGAGAAACGCACTGTCTTGGCGAAAGAAAGCGTTTTTGTACAACTTCATATAAATAGCTGTAACTTTTGATAGAAGACTCAGACAAACATGTTTATGGCTTTATCTTATAGAACTCAAGGTCCCCCTGCTGGGAAAACAGGTTTTGCAGCTGTTTGAGCTAAGATTTCCAAGTTATACACATAATGAAAACCTATACTTTGTTTCGGTCGAGTTCCCCATTCAAATGCATGTAACAGTGAGAAACGCACTGTCTTGGCGAAAGAAAGCGTTTTTGTACAACTTCATATAAATAGCTGTAACTTTTAATAGAAGACTCAGACAAACATGTTTATGGCTTTATCTTATAGAACTCAAGGTCCCCGTGCTGGGCAAACAGGTTTTGCAGCTGTTTGAGCTAAGATTTCCAAGTTATACACATAATGAAAACCTATACTTTGTTTCGGTCGAGTTCCCCATTCAAATGCATGTAACAGTGAGAAACGCACTGTCTTGGCGAAAGAAAGCGTTTTTGTACAACTTCATATAAATAGCTGTAACTTTTGATAGAAGACTCAGACAAACATGTTTATGGCTTTATCTTATAGAACTCAAGGTCCCCGTGCTGGGGAAACAGGATTTGCAGCTGTTGGAGCTAAGATTTTCAAGTTATACACATAATGAAAACCTATACTTTGTTTCGGTCGAGTTCCCCATTCAAATGCATGTAACAGTGAGAAACGCACTGTCTTGGCGAAAGAAAGCGTTTTTGTACAACTTCATATAAATAGCTGTAACTTTTGATAGAAGACTCGGATACACATGTTTATGGCTTTATCTTATAGAACTCAAGGTCCCCGTGCTGGGAAAACAGGATTTGCAGCTGTTGGAGCTAAGATTTCCAAGTTATACACATAATGAAAACCTATACTTTGTTTCGGTCGAGTTCCCCATTCAAATGCATGTAACAGTGAGAAACGCACTGTCTTGGCGAAAGAAAGCGTTTTTGTACAACTTCATATAAATAGCTGTAACTTTTGATAGAAGACTCAGACAAACATGTTTATGGCTTTATCTTATAGAACTCAAGGTCCCCGTGCTGGGAAAACAGGATTTGCAGCTGTTTGAGCTAAGATTTCCAAGTTATACACATAATGAAAACCTATACTTTGTTTCGGTCAGTTCCCCATTCAAATGCATGTAACAGTGAGAAACGCACTGTCTTGGCGAAAGAAAGCGTTTTTGTACAACTTCATATAAATAGCTGTAACTTTTGATAGAAGACTCAGACAAACATGTTTATGGCTTTATCTTATAGAACTCAAGGTCCCCGTGCTGGGAAAACAGGTTTTGCAGCTGTTTGAGCTAAGATTTCCAAGTTATACACATAATGAAAACCTATACTTTGTTTCGGTCGAGTTCCCCATTCAAATGCATGTAACAGTGAGAAACGCACTGTCTTGGCGAAAGAAAGCGTTTTTGTACAACTTCATATAAATAGCTGTAACTTTTAATAGAAGACTCAGACAAACATGTTTATGGCTTTATCTTATAGAACTCAAGGTCCCCGTGCTGGGCAAACAGGTTTTGCAGCTGTTTGAGCTAAGATTTCCAAGTTATACACATAATGAAAACCTATACTTTGTTTCGGTCGAGTTCCCCATTCAAATGCATGTAACAGTGAGAAACGCACTGTCTTGGCGAAAGAAAGCGTTTTTGTACAACTTCATATAAATAGCTGTAACTTTTGATAGAAGACTCAGACAAACATGTTTATGGCTTTATCTTATAGAACTCAAGGTCCCCGTGCTGGGAAAACAGGATTTGCAGCTGTTGGAGCTAAGATTTTCAAGTTATACACATAATGAAAACCTATACTTTGTTTCGGTCGAGTTCCCCATTCAAATGCATGTAACAGTGAGAAACGCACTGTCTTGGCGAAAGAAAGCGTTTTTGTACAACTTCATATAAATAGCTGTAACTTTTGATAGAAGACTCCGAGACAAACATGTTTATGGCTTTATCTTATAGAACTCAAGGTCCCCGTGCTGGGAAAAAAGAACAGGTTTTGCAGCCATTTGAGCTAAGATTTTCAAGTTATACACATAATGAAAACCTATACTTTGTTTCGGTCGAGTTCCCCATTCAAATGCATGTAACAGTGAGAAACGCACTGTCTTGGCGAAATAAAGCGTTTTTGTACAACTTCATATAAATAGCTGTAACTTTTGATAGAAGACTCAGACAAACATGTTTATGGCTTTATCTTATAGAATTCAAGGTCCCCGTGCTGGCAAAACAGGTTTTGCAGCTGTTTGAGCTAAGATTTCCAAGTTATTCACATAATGAAAACCTATACTTTGTTTCGGTCGAGTTCCCCATTCAAATGCATGTAACAGTGAGAAACGCACTGTCTTGGCGAAAGAAAGCGTTTTTGTACAACTTCATATAAATAGCTGTAACTTTTGATAGAAGACTCAGACAAACATGTTTATGGCTTTATCTTATAGAACTCAAGGTCCCCGTGCTGGGAAAAAAGAACAGGTTTTGCAGCCATTTGAGCTAAGATTTCCAAGTTATACACATAATGAAAACCTATACTTTGTTTCGGTCGAGTTCCCCATTCAAATGCATGTAACAGTGAGAAACGCACTGTCTTGGCGAAAGAAAGCGTTTTTGTACAACTTCATATAAATAGCTGTAACTTTTGATAGAAGACTCAGACAAACATGTTTATGGCTTTATCTTATAGAAGTCAAGGTCCCCGTGCTGGGAAAACAGGTTTTGCAGCTGTTTGAGCTAAGATTTCCAAGTTATACACATAATGAAAACCTATACTTTGTTTCGGTCGAGTTCCCCATTCAAATGCATGTAACAGTGAGAAACGCACTGTCTTGGCGAAAGAAAGCGTTTTTGTACAACTTCATATAAATAGCTGTAACTTTTGATAGAAGACTCAGACAAACATGTTTATGGCTTTATCTTATAGAAGTCAAGGTCCCCGTGCTGGGAAAACAGGTTTTGCAGCTGTTTGAGCTAAGATTTCCAAGTTATACACATAATGAAAACCTATACTTTGTTTCGGTCGAGTTCCCCATTCAAATGCATGTAACAGTGAGAAACGCACTGTCTTGGCGAAAGAAAGCGTTTTTGTACAACTTCATATAAATAGCTGTAACTTTTGATAGAAGACTCAGACAAACATGTTTATGGCTTTATCTTATTAAACTCAAGGTCCCCGTGCTGGGAAAACAGGTTTTGCAGCTGTTTGAGCTAAGATTTCCAAGTTATACACATAATGAAAACCTATACTTTGTTTCGGTCGAGTTCCCCATTCAAATGCATGTAACAGTGAGAAACGCACTGTCTTGGCGAAAGAAAGCGTTTTTGAACAACTTCATATAAATAGCTGTAACTTTTGATAGAAGACTCAGACAAACATGTTTATGGCTTTATCTTATAGAACTCAATATCCCCGTGCTGGGCAAACAGGTTTTGCAGCCGTTTGAGCTAAGATTTTAAAATTATTCACATAATGAAAACCTATACTTTGTTTCGGGCGAGTTCCCCATTCAAATGCATGCAACAGTGAGAAACGCACTGTCTTGGCGAAAGAAAGCGTTTTTGTACAACTTCATATAAATAGCTGTAACTTTTGATAGAAGACTCAGACAAACATGTTTATGGCTTTATCTTATAGAATTCAAGGTCCCCGTGCTGGGCAAAAAAGGTTTTGCAGCTGTTTGAGCTAAGATTTCCAAGTTATTCACATAATGAAAACCTATACTTTGTTTCGGTCGAGTTCCCCATTCAAATGCATGTAACAGTGAGAAACGCACTGTCTTGGCGAAAGAAAGCGTTTTTGTACAACTTCATATAAATAGCTGTAACTTTTGATAGAAGACTCAGACAAACATGTTTATGGCTTTATCTTATAGAACTCAAGGTCCCCGTGCTGGGAAAACAGGTTTTGCAGCTGTTTGAGCTAGGATTTCCAAGTTATACACATAATGAAAACCTATACTTTGTTTCGGTCGAGTTCCCCATTCAAATGCATGTAACAGTGAGAAACGCACTGTCTTGGCGAAAGAAAGCGTTTTTGTACAACTTCATATAAATAGCTGTAACTTTTGATAGAAGACTCAGACAAACATGTTTATGGCTTTATCTTATTAAACTCAAGGTCCCCGTGCTGGGAAAACAGGTTTTGCAGCTGTTTGAGCTAAGATTTCCAAGTTATACACATAATGAAAACCTATACTTTGTTTCGGTCGAGTTCCCCATTCAAATGCATGTAACAGTGAGAAACGCACTGTCTTGGCGAAAGAAAGCGTTTTTGTACAACTTCATATAAATAGCTGTAACTTTTGATAGAAGACTCAGACAAACATGTTTATGGCTTTATCTTATAGAACTCAAGGTCCCCGTGCTGGGAAAACAGGTTTTGCAGCTGTTTGAGCTAAGATTTCCAAGTTATACACATAATGAAAACCTATACTTTGTTTCGGTCGAGTTCCCCATTCAAATGCATGTAACAGTGAGAAACGCACTGTCTTGGCGAAAGAAAGCGTTTTTCTACAACTTCATATAAATAGCTGTAACTTTTGATAGAAGACTCAGACAAACATGTTTATGGCTTTATCTTATAGAACTCAAGGTCCCCGTGCTGGGAAAACAGGATTTGCAGCTGTTGGAGCTAAGATTTTCAAGTTATACACATAATGAAAACCTATACTTTGTTTCGGTCGAGTTCCCCATTCAAATGCATGTAACAGTGAGAAACGCACTGTCTTGGCGAAAGAAAGCGTTTTTGTACAACTTCATATAAATAGCTGTAACTTTTGATAGAAGACTCAGACAAACATGTTTATGGCTTTATCTTATAGAAGTCAAGGTCCCCGTGCTGGGAAAACAGGTTTTGCAGCTGTTTGAGCTAAGATTTCCAAGTTATACACATAATGAAAACCTATACTTTGTTTCGGTCGAGTTCCCCATTCAAATGCATGTAACAGTGAGAAACGCACTGTCTTGGCGAAAGAAAGCGTTTTTGTACAACTTCATATAAATAGCTGTAACTTTTGATAGAAGACTCAGACAAACATGTTTATGGCTTTATCTTATTAAACTCAAGGTCCCCGTGCTGGGAAAACAGGTTTTGCAGCTGTTTGAGCTAAGATTTCCAAGTTATACACATAATGAAAACCTATACTTTGTTTCGGTCGAGTTCCCCATTCAAATGCATGTAACAGTGAGAAACGCACTGTCTTGGCGAAAGAAAGCGTTTTTGAACAACTTCATATAAATAGCTGTAACTTTTGATAGAAGACTCAGACAAACATGTTTATGGCTTTATCTTATAGAACTCAATATCCCCGTGCTGGGCAAACAGGTTTTGCAGCCGTTTGAGCTAAGATTTTAAAATTATTCACATAATGAAAACCTATACTTTGTTTCGGGCGAGTTCCCCATTCAAATGCATGCAACAGTGAGAAACGCACTGTCTTGGCGAAAGAAAGCGTTTTTGTACAACTTCATATAAATAGCTGTAACTTTTGATAGAAGACTCAGACAAACATGTTTATGGCTTTATCTTATAGAATTCAAGGTCCCCGTGCTGGGCAAAAAAGGTTTTGCAGCTGTTTGAGCTAAGATTTCCAAGTTATTCACATAATGAAAACCTATACTTTGTTTCGGTCGAGTTCCCCATTCAAATGCATGTAACAGTGAGAAACGCACTGTCTTGGCGAAAGAAAGCGTTTTTGTACAACTTCATATAAATAGCTGTAACTTTTGATAGAAGACTCAGACAAACATGTTTATGGCTTTATCTTATAGAACTCAAGGTCCCCGTGCTGGGAAAACAGGTTTTGCAGCTGTTTGAGCTAGGATTTCCAAGTTATACACATAATGAAAACCTATACTTTGTTTCGGTCGAGTTCCCCATTCAAATGCATGTAACAGTGAGAAACGCACTGTCTTGGCGAAAGAAAGCGTTTTTGTACAACTTCATATAAATAGCTGTAACTTTTGATAGAAGACTCAGACAAACATGTTTATGGCTTTATCTTATTAAACTCAAGGTCCCCGTGCTGGGAAAACAGGTTTTGCAGCTGTTTGAGCTAAGATTTCCAAGTTATACACATAATGAAAACCTATACTTTGTTTCGGTCGAGTTCCCCATTCAAATGCATGTAACAGTGAGAAACGCACTGTCTTGGCGAAAGAAAGCGTTTTTGTACAACTTCATATAAATAGCTGTAACTTTTGATAGAAGACTCAGACAAACATGTTTATGGCTTTATCTTATAGAACTCAAGGTCCCCGTGCTGGGAAAACAGGTTTTGCAGCTGTTTGAGCTAAGATTTCCAAGTTATACACATAATGAAAACCTATACTTTGTTTCGGTCGAGTTCCCCATTCAAATGCATGTAACAGTGAGAAACGCACTGTCTTGGCGAAAGAAAGCGTTTTTCTACAACTTCATATAAATAGCTGTAACTTTTGATAGAAGACTCAGACAAACATGTTTATGGCTTTATCTTATAGAACTCAAGGTCCCCGTGCTGGGAAAACAGGATTTGCAGCTGTTGGAGCTAAGATTTTCAAGTTATACACATAATGAAAACCTATACTTTGTTTCGGTCGAGTTCCCCATTCAAATGCATGTAACAGTGAGAAACGCACTGTCTTGGCGAAAGAAAGCGTTTTTGTACAACTTCATATAAATAGCTGTAACTTTTGATAGAAGACTCAGACAAACATGTTTATGGCTTTATCTTATAGAAGTCAAGGTCCCCGTGCTGGGAAAACAGGTTTTGCAGCTGTTTGAGCTAAGATTTCCAAGTTATACACATAATGAAAACCTATACTTTGTTTCGGTCGAGTTCCCCATTCAAATGCATGTAACAGTGAGAAACGCACTGTCTTGGCGAAAGAAAGCGTTTTTGTACAACTTCATATAAATAGCTGTAACTTTTGATAGAAGACTCAGACAAACATGTTTATGGCTTTATCTTATTAAACTCAAGGTCCCCGTGCTGGGAAAACAGGTTTTGCAGCTGTTTGAGCTAAGATTTCCAAGTTATACACATAATGAAAACCTATACTTTGTTTCGGTCGAGTTCCCCATTCAAATGCATGTAACAGTGAGAAACGCACTGTCTTGGCGAAAGAAAGCGTTTTTGAACAACTTCATATAAATAGCTGTAACTTTTGATAGAAGACTCAGACAAACATGTTTATGGCTTTATCTTATAGAACTCAATATCCCCGTGCTGGGCAAACAGGTTTTGCAGCCGTTTGAGCTAAGATTTTAAAATCATTCACATAATGAAAACCTATACTTTGTTTCGGGCGAGTTCCCCATTCAAATGCATGCAACAGTGAGAAACGCACTGTCTTGGCGAAAGAAAGCGTTTTTGTACAACTTCATATAAATAGCTGTAACTTTTGATAGAAGACTCGGATACACATGTTTATGGCTTTATCTTATAGAACTCAAGGTCCCCGTGCTGGGAAAACAGGATTTGCAGCTGTTGGAGCTAAGATTTTCAAGTTATACACATAATGAAAACCTATACTTTGTTTCGGTCGAGTTCCCCATTCAAATGCATGTAACAGTGAGAAACGCACTGTCTTGGCGAAATAAAGCGTTTTTGTACAACTTCATATAAATAGCTGTAACTTTTGATAGAAGACTCAGACAAACATGTTTATGGCTTTATCTTATAGAACTCAAGGTCCCCGTGCTGGGAAAACAGGTTTTGCAGCTGTTTGAGCTAAGATTTCCAAGTTATACACATAATGAAAACCTATACTTTGTTTCGGTCGAGTTCCCCATTCAAATGCATGTAACAGTGAGAAACGCACTGTCTTGGCGAAAGAAAGCGTTTTTCTACAACTTCATATAAATAGCTGTAACTTTTGATAGAAGACTCAGACAAACATGTTTATGGCTTTATCTTATAGAACTCAAGGTCCCCGTGCTGGGAAAACAGGATTTGCAGCTGTTGGAGCTAAGATTTTCAAGTTATACACATAATGAAAACCTATACTTTGTTTCGGTCGAGTTCCCCATTCAAATGCATGTAACAGTGAGAAACGCACTGTCTTGGCGAAAGAAAGCGTTTTTGTACAACTTCATATAAATAGCTGTAACTTTTGATAGAAGACTCAGACAAACATGTTTATGGCTTTATCTTATAGAAGTCAAGGTCCCCGTGCTGGGAAAACAGGTTTTGCAGCTGTTTGAGCTAAGATTTCCAAGTTATACACATAATGAAAACCTATACTTTGTTTCGGTCGAGTTCCCCATTCAAATGCATGTAACAGTGAGAAACGCACTGTCTTGGCGAAAGAAAGCGTTTTTGTACAACTTCATATAAATAGCTGTAACTTTTGATAGAAGACTCAGACAAACATGTTTATGGCTTTATCTTATTAAACTCAAGGTCCCCGTGCTGGGAAAACAGGTTTTGCAGCTGTTTGAGCTAAGATTTCCAAGTTATACACATAATGAAAACCTATACTTTGTTTCGGTCGAGTTCCCCATTCAAATGCATGTAACAGTGAGAAACGCACTGTCTTGGCGAAAGAAAGCGTTTTTGAACAACTTCATATAAATAGCTGTAACTTTTGATAGAAGACTCAGACAAACATGTTTATGGCTTTATCTTATAGAACTCAATATCCCCGTGCTGGGCAAACAGGTTTTGCAGCCGTTTGAGCTAAGATTTTAAAATCATTCACATAATGAAAACCTATACTTTGTTTCGGGCGAGTTCCCCATTCAAATGCATGCAACAGTGAGAAACGCACTGTCTTGGCGAAAGAAAGCGTTTTTGTACAACTTCATATAAATAGCTGTAACTTTTGATAGAAGACTCGGATACACATGTTTATGGCTTTATCTTATAGAACTCAAGGTCCCCGTGCTGGGAAAACAGGATTTGCAGCTGTTGGAGCTAAGATTTTCAAGTTATACACATAATGAAAACCTATACTTTGTTTCGGTCGAGTTCCCCATTCAAATGCATGTAACAGTGAGAAACGCACTGTCTTGGCGAAATAAAGCGTTTTTGTACAACTTCATATAAATAGCTGTAACTTTTGATAGAAGACTCGGATACACATGTTTATGGCTTTATCTTATAGAACTCAAGGTCCCCGTGCTGGGAAAACAGGATTTGCAGCTGTTGGAGCTAAGA
This sequence comes from Rhamphochromis sp. 'chilingali', assembly GCF_963969265.1. Lineage (NCBI taxonomy): Eukaryota > Metazoa > Chordata > Actinopteri > Cichliformes > Cichlidae > Rhamphochromis > Rhamphochromis sp. 'chilingali'. The sequence goes on from NC_137933.1 coordinate 7,482,053, forward strand.
TTTTCAAGTTATACACATAATGAAAACCTATACTTTGTTTCGGTCGAGTTCCCCATTCAAATGCATGTAACAGTGAGAAACGCACTGTCTTGGCGAAAGAAAGCGTTTTTGTACAACTTCATATAAATAGCTGTAACTTTTGATAGAAGACTCAGACAAACATGTTTATGGCTTTATCTTATAGAACTCAATATCCCCGTGCTGGGCAAACAGGTTTTGCAGCCGTTTGAGCTAAGATTTTAAAATTATTCACATAATGAAAACCTATACTTTGTTTCGGGCGAGTTCCCCATTCAAATGCATGCAACAGTGAGAAACGCACTGTCTTGGCGAAAGAAAGCGTTTTTGTACAACTTCATATAAATAGCTGTAACTTTTGATAGAAGACTCAGACAAACATGTTTATGGCTTTATCTTATAGAACTCAAGGTCCCCGTGCTGGGAAAAAAGAACAGGTTTTGCAGCCATTTGAGCTAAGATTTTAAAGTTATTCACATAATGAAAACCTATACTTTGTTTCGGGCGAGTTCCCCATTCAAATGCATGCAACAGTGAGAAACGCACTGTCTTGGCGAAAGAAAGCGTTTTTGTACAACTTCATATAAATAGCTGTAACTTTTGATAGAAGACTCAGACAAACATGTTTATGGCTTTATCTTATAGAACTCAAGGTCCCCGTGCTGGGAAAACAGGTTTTGCAGCCGTTTGAGCTAAGATTTCCAAGTTATACACATAATGAAAACCTATACTTTGTTTCGGTCGAGTTCCCCATTCAAATGCATGTAACAGTGAGAAACGCACTGTCTTGGCGAAATAAAGCGTTTTTGTACAACTTCATATAAATAGCTGTAACTTTTGATAGAAGACTCAGACAAACATGTTTATGGCTTTATCTTATTAAACTCAAGGTCCCCGTGCTGGGAAAACAGGTTTTGCAGCTGTTTGAGCTAAGATTTCCAAGTTATACACATAATGAAAACCTATACTTTGTTTCGGTCGAGTTCCCCATTCAAATGCATGTAACAGTGAGAAACACACTGTCTTGGCGAAAGAAAGCGTTTTTGTACAACTTCATATAAATAGCTGTAACTTTTGATAGAAGACTCAGACAAACATGTTTATGGCTTTATCTTATAGAATTCAAGGTCCCCGTGCTGGGCAAAAAAGGTTTTGCAGCTGTTTGAGCTAAGATTTCCAAGTTATTCACATAATGAAAACCTATACTTTGTTTCGGTCGAGTTCCCCATTCAAATGCATGTAACAGTGAGAAACGCACTGTCTTGGCGAAAGAAAGCGATTTTGTACAACTTCATATAAATAGCTGTAACTTTTGGAAGAAGACTCAGACAAACATGTTTATGGCTTTATCTTATAGAACTCAAGGTCCCCGTGCTGGGAAAAAAGAACAGGTTTTGCAGCCATTTGAGCTAAGATTTTAAAATTATTCACATAATGAAAACCTATACTTTGTTTCGGTCGAGTTCCCCATTCAAATGCATGCAACAGTGAGAAACGCACTGTCTTGGCGAAAGAAAGCGTTTTTGTACAACTTCATATAAATAGCTGTAACTTTTGATAGAAGACTCAGACAAACATGTTTATGGCTTTATCTTATAGAACTCAAGGTCCCCGTGCTGGGAAAACAGGTTTTGCAGCTGTTTGAGCTAAGATTTCCAAGTTATACACATAATGAAAACCTATACTTTGTTTCGGTCGAGTTCCCCATTCAAATGCATGTAACAGTGAGAAACGCACTGTCTTGGCGAAAGAAAGCGTTTTTGTACAACTTCATATAAATAGCTGTAACTTTTGATAGAAGACTCAGACAAACATGTTTATGGCTTTATCTTATAGAACTCAAGGTCCCCGTGCTGGGAAAAAAGAACAGGTTTTGCAGCCATTTGAGCTAAGATTTTAAAATTATTCACATAATGAAAACCTATACTTTGTTTCGGTCGAGTTCCCCATTCAAATGCATGTAACAGTGAGAAACGCACTGTCTTGGCGAAATAAAGCGTTTTTGTACAACTTCATATAAATAGCTGTAACTTTTGATAGAAGACTCAGACAAACATGTTTATGGCTTTATCTTATAGAATTCAAGGTCCCCGTGCTGGCAAAACAGGTTTTGCAGCTGTTTGAGCTAAGATTTCCAAGTTATTCACATAATGAAAACCTATACTTTGTTTCGGTCGAGTTCCCCATTCAAATGCATGTAACAGTGAGAAACGCACTGTCTTGGCGAAAGAAAGCGTTTTTGTACAACTTCATATAAATAGCTGTAACTTTTGATAGAAGACTCAGACAAACATGTTTATGGCTTTATCTTATAGAACTCAAGGTCCCCGTGCTGGGAAAAAAGAACAGGTTTTGCAGCCATTTGAGCTAAGATTTCCAAGTTATACACATAATGAAAACCTATACTTTGTTTCGGTCGAGTTCCCCATTCAAATGCATGTAACAGTGAGAAACGCACTGTCTTGGCGAAAGAAAGCGTTTTTGTACAACTTCATATAAATAGCTGTAACTTTTGATAGAAGACTCAGACAAACATGTTTATGGCTTTATCTTATAGAAGTCAAGGTCCCCGTGCTGGGAAAACAGGTTTTGCAGCTGTTTGAGCTAAGATTTCCAAGTTATACACATAATGAAAACCTATACTTTGTTTCGGTCGAGTTCCCCATTCAAATGCATGTAACAGTGAGAAACGCACTGTCTTGGCGAAAGAAAGCGTTTTTGTACAACTTCATATAAATAGCTGTAACTTTTGATAGAAGACTCAGACAAACATGTTTATGGCTTTATCTTATAGAAGTCAAGGTCCCCGTGCTGGGAAAACAGGTTTTGCAGCTGTTTGAGCTAAGATTTCCAAGTTATACACATAATGAAAACCTATACTTTGTTTCGGTCGAGTTCCCCATTCAAATGCATGTAACAGTGAGAAACGCACTGTCTTGGCGAAAGAAAGCGTTTTTGTACAACTTCATATAAATAGCTGTAACTTTTGATAGAAGACTCAGACAAACATGTTTATGGCTTTATCTTATTAAACTCAAGGTCCCCGTGCTGGGAAAACAGGTTTTGCAGCTGTTTGAGCTAAGATTTCCAAGTTATACACATAATGAAAACCTATACTTTGTTTCGGTCGAGTTCCCCATTCAAATGCATGTAACAGTGAGAAACGCACTGTCTTGGCGAAAGAAAGCGTTTTTGAACAACTTCATATAAATAGCTGTAACTTTTGATAGAAGACTCAGACAAACATGTTTATGGCTTTATCTTATAGAACTCAATATCCCCGTGCTGGGCAAACAGGTTTTGCAGCCGTTTGAGCTAAGATTTTAAAATTATTCACATAATGAAAACCTATACTTTGTTTCGGGCGAGTTCCCCATTCAAATGCATGCAACAGTGAGAAACGCACTGTCTTGGCGAAAGAAAGCGTTTTTGTACAACTTCATATAAATAGCTGTAACTTTTGATAGAAGACTCAGACAAACATGTTTATGGCTTTATCTTATAGAATTCAAGGTCCCCGTGCTGGGCAAAACAGGTTTTGCAGCTGTTTGAGCTAAGATTTCCAAGTTATTCACATAATGAAAACCTATACTTTGTTTCGGTCGAGTTCCCCATTCAAATGCATGTAACAGTGAGAAACGCACTGTCTTGGCGAAAGAAAGCGTTTTTGTACAACTTCATATAAATAGCTGTAACTTTTGATAGAAGACTCAGACAAACATGTTTATGGCTTTATCTTATAGAACTCAAGGTCCCCGTGCTGGGAAAACAGGTTTTGCAGCTGTTTGAGCTAGGATTTCCAAGTTATACACATAATGAAAACCTATACTTTGTTTCGGTCGAGTTCCCCATTCAAATGCATGTAACAGTGAGAAACGCACTGTCTTGGCGAAAGAAAGCGTTTTTGTACAACTTCATATAAATAGCTGTAACTTTTGATAGAAGACTCAGACAAACATGTTTATGGCTTTATCTTATTAAACTCAAGGTCCCCGTGCTGGGAAAACAGGTTTTGCAGCTGTTTGAGCTAAGATTTCCAAGTTATACACATAATGAAAACCTATACTTTGTTTCGGTCGAGTTCCCCATTCAAATGCATGTAACAGTGAGAAACGCACTGTCTTGGCGAAAGAAAGCGTTTTTGTACAACTTCATATAAATAGCTGTAACTTTTGATAGAAGACTCAGACAAACATGTTTATGGCTTTATCTTATAGAACTCAAGGTCCCCGTGCTGGGAAAACAGGATTTGCAGCTGTTTGAGCTAAGATTTCCAAGTTATACACATAATGAAAACCTATACTTTGTTTCGGTCGAGTTCCCCATTCAAATGCATGTAACAGTGAGAAACGCACTGTCTTGGCGAAAGAAAGCGTTTTTCTACAACTTCATATAAATAGCTGTAACTTTTGATAGAAGACTCAGACAAACATGTTTATGGCTTTATCTTATAGAACTCAAGGTCCCCGTGCTGGGAAAACAGGATTTGCAGCTGTTGGAGCTAAGATTTTCAAGTTATACACATAATGAAAACCTATACTTTGTTTCGGTCGAGTTCCCCATTCAAATGCATGTAACAGTGAGAAACGCACTGTCTTGGCGAAAGAAAGCGTTTTTGTACAACTTCATATAAATAGCTGTAACTTTTGATAGAAGACTCAGACAAACATGTTTATGGCTTTATCTTATAGAAGTCAAGGTCCCCGTGCTGGGAAAACAGGTTTTGCAGCTGTTTGAGCTAAGATTTCCAAGTTATACACATAATGAAAACCTATACTTTGTTTCGGTCGAGTTCCCCATTCAAATGCATGTAACAGTGAGAAACGCACTGTCTTGGCGAAAGAAAGCGTTTTTGTACAACTTCATATAAATAGCTGTAACTTTTGATAGAAGACTCAGACAAACATGTTTATGGCTTTATCTTATTAAACTCAAGGTCCCCGTGCTGGGAAAACAGGTTTTGCAGCTGTTTGAGCTAAGATTTCCAAGTTATACACATAATGAAAACCTATACTTTGTTTCGGTCGAGTTCCCCATTCAAATGCATGTAACAGTGAGAAACGCACTGTCTTGGCGAAAGAAAGCGTTTTTGAACAACTTCATATAAATAGCTGTAACTTTTGATAGAAGACTCAGACAAACATGTTTATGGCTTTATCTTATAGAACTCAATATCCCCGTGCTGGGCAAACAGGTTTTGCAGCCGTTTGAGCTAAGATTTTAAAATCATTCACATAATGAAAACCTATACTTTGTTTCGGGCGAGTTCCCCATTCAAATGCATGCAACAGTGAGAAACGCACTGTCTTGGCGAAAGAAAGCGTTTTTGTACAACTTCATATAAATAGCTGTAACTTTTGATAGAAGACTCGGATACACATGTTTATGGCTTTATCTTATAGAACTCAAGGTCCCCGTGCTGGGAAAAAAGAACAGGTTTTGCAGCCATTTGAGCTAAGATTTTAAAATTATTCACATAATGAAAACCTATACTTTGTTTCGGGCGAGTTCCCCATTCAAATGCATGCAACAGTGAGAAACGCACTGTCTTGGCGAAAGAAAGCGTTTTTGTACAACTTCATATAAATCGCTGTAACTTTTGATAGAAGACTCAGACAAACATGTTTATGGCTTTATCTTATAGAACTCAAGGTCCCCGTGCTGGGAAAACAGGATTTGCAGCTGTTGGAGCTAAGATTTTCAAGTTATACACATAATGAAAACCTATACTTTGTTTCGGTCGAGTTCCCCATTCAAATGCATGTAACAGTGAGAAACGCACTGTCTTGGCGAAATAAAGCGTTTTTGTACAACTTCATATAAATAGCTGTAACTTTTGATAGAAGACTCGGATACACATGTTTATGGCTTTATCTTATAGAACTCAAGGTCCCCGTGCTGGGAAAACAGGATTTGCAGCTGTTGGAGCTAAGATTTTCAAGTTATACACATAATGAAAACCTATACTTTGTTTCGGTCGAGTTCCCCATTCAAATGCATGTAACAGTGAGAAACGCACTGTCTTGGCGAAAGAAAGCGTTTTTGTACAACTTCATATAAATAGCTGTAACTTTTGATAGAAGACTCAGACAAACATGTTTATGGCTTTATCTTATAGAACTCAATATCCCCGTGCTGGGCAAACAGGTTTTGCAGCCGTTTGAGCTAAGATTTTAAAATTATTCACATAATGAAAACCTATACTTTGTTTCGGGCGAGTTCCCCATTCAAATGCATGCAACAGTGAGAAACGCACTGTCTTGGCGAAAGAAAGCGTTTTTGTACAACTTCATATAAATAGCTGTAACTTTTGATAGAAGACTCAGACAAACATGTTTATGGCTTTATCTTATAGAACTCAAGGTCCCCGTGCTGGGAAAACAGGATTTGCAGCTGTTGGAGCTAAGATTTTCAAGTTATACACATAATGAAAACCTATACTTTGTTTCGGTCGAGTTCCCCATTCAAATGCATGTAACAGTGAGAAACGCACTGTCTTGGCGAAATAAAGCGTTTTTGAACAACTTCATATAAATAGCTGTAACTTTTGATAGAAGACTCAGACAAACATGTTTATGGCTTTATCTTATAGAACTCAAGGTCCCCGTGCTGGGAAAACAGGATTTGCAGCTGTTTGAGCTAAGATTTTCAAGTTATACACATAATGAAAACCTATACTTTGTTTCGGTCGAGTTCCCCATTCAAATGCATGTAACAGTGAGAAACGCACTGTCTTGGCGAAAGAAAGCGTTTTTGTACAACTTCATATAAATAGCTGTAACTTTTGATAGAAGACTCAGACAAACATGTTTATGGCTTTATCTTATAGAACTCAAGGTCCCCGTGCTGGGAAAAAAGAACAGGTTTTGCAGCCATTTGAGCTAAGATTTTAAAATTATTCACATAATGAAAACCTATACTTTGTTTCGGGCGAGTTCCCCATTCAAATGCATGCAACAGTGAGAAACGCACTGTCTTGGCGAAAGAAAGCGTTTTTGTACAACTTCATATAAATAGCTGTAACTTTTGATAGAAGACTCAGACAAACATGTTTATGGCTTTATCTTATAGAACTCAAGGTCCCCGTGCTGGGAAAACAGGTTTTGCAGCCGTTTGAGCTAAGATTTCCAAGTTATACACATAATGAAAACCTATACTTTGTTTCGGTCGAGTTCCCCATTCAAATGCATGTAACAGTGAGAAACGCACTGTCTTGGCGAAATAAAGCGTTTTTGTACAACTTCATATAAATAGCTGTAACTTTTGATAGAAGACTCAGACAAACATGTTTATGGCTTTATCTTATAGAAGTCAAGGTCCCCGTGCTGGGAAAACAGGTTTTGCAGCTGTTTGAGCTAAGATTTCCAAGTTATACACATAATGAAAACCTATACTTTGTTTCGGTCGAGTTCCCCATTCAAATGCATGTAACAGTGAGAAACGCACTGTCTTGGCGAAAGAAAGCGTTTTTGTACAACTTCATATAAATAGCTGTAACTTTTGATAGAAGACTCAGACAAACATGTTTATGGCTTTATCTTATAGAATTCAAGGTCCCCGTGCTGGGCAAAAAAGGTTTTGCAGCTGTTTGAGCTAAGATTTCCAAGTTATTCACATAATGAAAACCTATACTTTGTTTCGGTCGAGTTCCCCATTCAAATGCATGTAACAGTGAGAAACGCACTGTCTTGGCGAAAGAAAGCGTTTTTGTACAACTTCATATAAATAGCTGTAACTTTTGATAGAAGACTCAGACAAACATGTTTATGGCTTTATCTTATAGAACTCAAGGTCCCCGTGCTGGGAAAAAAGAACAGGTTTTGCAGCCATTTGAGCTAAGATTTTAAAATTATTCACATAATGAAAACCTATACTTTGTTTCGGTCGAGTTCCCCATTCAAATGCATGCAACAGTGAGAAACGCACTGTCTTGGCGAAAGAAAGCGTTTTTGTACAACTTCATATAAATAGCTGTAACTTTTGATAGAAGACTCAGACAAACATGTTTATGGCTTTATCTTATAGAACTCAAGGTCCCCGTGCTGGGAAAACAGGTTTTGCAGCTGTTTGAGCTAAGATTTCCAAGTTATACACATAATGAAAACCTATACTTTGTTTCGGTCGAGTTCCCCATTCAAATGCATGTAACAGTGAGAAACGCACTGTCTTGGCGAAATAAAGCGTTTTTGTACAACTTCATATAAATAGCTGTAACTTTTGATAGAAGACTCAGACAAACATGTTTATGGCTTTATCTTATTAAACTCAAGGTCCCCGTGCTGGGAAAACAGGTTTTGCAGCTGTTTGAGCTAAGATTTCCAAGTTATACACATAATGAAAACCTATACTTTGTTTCGGTCGAGTTCCCCATTCAAATGCATGTAACAGTGAGAAACGCACTGTCTTGGCGAAAGAAAGCGTTTTTGTACAACTTCATATAAATAGCTGTAACTTTTGATAGAAGACTCAGACAAACATGTTTATGGCTTTATCTTATAGAACTCAAGGTCCCCGTGCTGGGAAAAAAGAACAGGTTTTGCAGCCATTTGAGCTAAGATTTTAAAATTATTCACATAATGAAAACCTATACTTTGTTTCGGGCGAGTTCCCCATTCAAATGCATGCAACAGTGAGAAACGCACTGTCTTGGCGAAAGAAAGCGTTTTTGTACAACTTCATATAAATAGCTGTAACTTTTGATAGAAGACTCAGACAAACATGTTTATGGCTTTATCTTATAGAATTCAAGGTCCCCGTGCTGGCAAAACAGGTTTTGCAGCTGTTTGAGCTAAGATTTCCAAGTTATTCACATAATGAAAACCTATACTTTGTTTCGGTCGAGTTCCCCATTCAAATGCATGTAACAGTGAGAAACGCACTGTCTTGGCGAAAGAAAGCGTTTTTGTACAACTTCATATAAATAGCTGTAACTTTTGATAGAAGACTCAGACAAACATGTTTATGGCTTTATCTTATAGAACTCAAGGTCCCCGTGCTGGGAAAAAAGAACAGGTTTTGCAGCCATTTGAGCTAAGATTTCCAAGTTATACACATAATGAAAACCTATACTTTGTTTCGGTCGAGTTCCCCATTCAAATGCATGTAACAGTGAGAAACGCACTGTCTTGGCGAAAGAAAGCGTTTTTGTACAACTTCATATAAATAGCTGTAACTTTTGATAGAAGACTCAGACAAACATGTTTATGGCTTTATCTTATAGAAGTCAAGGTCCCCGTGCTGGGAAAACAGGTTTTGCAGCTGTTTGAGCTAAGATTTCCAAGTTATACACATAATGAAAACCTATACTTTGTTTCGGTCGAGTTCCCCATTCAAATGCATGTAACAGTGAGAAACGCACTGTCTTGGCGAAAGAAAGCGTTTTTGTACAACTTCATATAAATAGCTGTAACTTTTGATAGAAGACTCAGACAAACATGTTTATGGCTTTATCTTATAGAAGTCAAGGTCCCCGTGCTGGGAAAACAGGTTTTGCAGCTGTTTGAGCTAAGATTTCCAAGTTATACACATAATGAAAACCTATACTTTGTTTCGGTCGAGTTCCCCATTCAAATGCATGTAACAGTGAGAAACGCACTGTCTTGGCGAAAGAAAGCGTTTTTGTACAACTTCATATAAATAGCTGTAACTTTTGATAGAAGACTCAGACAAACATGTTTATGGCTTTATCTTATTAAACTCAAGGTCCCCGTGCTGGGAAAAAAGAACAGGTTTTGCAGCCATTTGAGCTAAGATTTTAAAATTATTCACATAATGAAAACCTATACTTTGTTTCGGTCGAGTTCCCCATTCAAATGCATGCAACAGTGAGAAACGCACTGTCTTGGCGAAAGAAAGCGTTTTTGTACAACTTCATATAAATAGCTGTAACTTTTGATAGAAGACTCAGACAAACATGTTTATGGCTTTATCTTATAGAACTCAAGGTCCCCGTGCTGGGAAAACAGGTTTTGCAGCTGTTTGAGCTAAGATTTCCAAGTTATACACATAATGAAAACCTATACTTTGTTTCGGTCGAGTTCCCCATTCAAATGCATGTAACAGTGAGAAACGCACTGTCTTGGCGAAATAAAGCGTTTTTGTACAACTTCATATAAATAGCTGTAACTTTTGATAGAAGACTCAGACAAACATGTTTATGGCTTTATCTTATTAAACTCAAGGTCCCCGTGCTGGCAAAACAGGTTTTGCAGCTGTTTGAGCTAAGATTTCCAAGTTATACACATAATGAAAACCTATACTTTGTTTCGGTCGAGTTCCCCATTCAAATGCATGTAACAGTGAGAAACGCACTGTCTTGGCGAAAGAAAGCGTTTTTGTACAACTTCATATAAATAGCTGTAACTTTTGATAGAAGACTCAGACAAACATGTTTATGGCTTTATCTTATAGAACTCAAGGTCCCCGTGCTGGGAAAACAGGATTTGCAGCTGTTTGAGCTAAGATTTTCAAGTTATACACATAATGAAAACCTATACTTTGTTTCGGTCGAGTTCCCCATTCAAATGCATGTAACAGTGAGAAACGCACTGTCTTGGCGAAATAAAGCGTTTTTGTACAACTTCATATAAATAGCTGTAACTTTTGATAGAAGACTCAGACAAACATGTTTATGGCTTTATCTTATAGAATTCAAGGTCCCCGTGCTGGCAAAACAGGTTTTGCAGCTGTTTGAGCTAAGATTTCCAAGTTATTCACGTAATGAAAACCTATACTTTGTTTCGGTCGAGTTCCCCATTCAAATGCATGTAACAGTGAGAAACGCACTGTCTTGGCGAAAGAAAGCGTTTTTGTACAACTTCATATAAATAGCTGTAACTTTTGATAGAAGACTCAGACAAACATGTTTATGGCTTTATCTTATAGAACTCAAGGTCCCCGTGCTGGGAAAAAAGAACAGGTTTTGCAGCCATTTGAGCTAAGATTTCCAAGTTATACACATAATGAAAACCTATACTTTGTTTCGGTCGAGTTCCCCATTCAAATGCATGTAACAGTGAGAAACGCACTGTCTTGGCGAAAGAAAGCGTTTTTGTACAACTTCATATAAATAGCTGTAACTTTTGATAGAAGACTCAGACAAACATGTTTATGGCTTTATCTTATAGAAGTCAAGGTCCCCGTGCTGGGAAAACAGGTTTTGCAGCTGTTTGAGCTAAGATTTCCAAGTTATACACATAATGAAAACCTATACTTTGTTTCGGTCGAGTTCCCCATTCAAATGCATGTAACAGTGAGAAACGCACTGTCTTGGCGAAAGAAAGCGTTTTTGTACAACTTCATATAAATAGCTGTAACTTTTGATAGAAGACTCAGACAAACATGTTTATGGCTTTATCTTATTAAACTCAAGGTCCCCGTGCTGGGAAAACAGGTTTTGCAGCTGTTTGAGCTAAGATTTCCAAGTTATACACATAATGAAAACCTATACTTTGTTTCGGTCGAGTTCCCCATTCAAATGCATGTAACAGTGAGAAACGCACTGTCTTGGCGAAAGAAAGCGTTTTTGAACAACTTCATATAAATAGCTGTAACTTTTGATAGAAGACTCAGACAAACATGTTTATGGCTTTATCTTATAGAACTCAATATCCCCGTGCTGGGCAAACAGGTTTTGCAGCCGTTTGAGCTAAGATTTTAAAATTATTCACATAATGAAAACCTATACTTTGTTTCGGTCGAGTTCCCCATTCAAATGCATGTAACAGTGAGAAACGCACTGTCTTGGCGAAATAAAGCGTTTTTGTACAACTTCATATAAATAGCTGTAACTTTTGATAGAAGACTCGGATACACATGTTTATGGCTTTATCTTATAGAACTCAAGGTCCCCGTGCTGGGAAAACAGGATTTGCAGCTGTTGGAGCTAAGATTTTCAAGTTATACACATAATGAAAACCTATACTTTGTTTCGGTCGAGTTCCCCATTCAAATGCATGTAACAGTGAGAAACGCACTGTCTTGGCGAAAGAAAGCGTTTTTGTACAACTTCATATAAATAGCTGTAACTTTTGATAGAAGACTCAGACAAACATGTTTATGGCTTTATCTTATAGAACTCAAGGTCCCCCTGCTGGGAAAACAGGTTTTGCAGCTGTTTGAGCTAAGATTTCCAAGTTATACACATAATGAAAACCTATACTTTGTTTCGGTCGAGTTCCCCATTCAAATGCATGTAACAGTGAGAAACGCACTGTCTTGGCGAAAGAAAGCGTTTTTGAACAACTTCATATAAATAGCTGTAACTTTTGATAGAAGACTCAGACAAACATGTTTATGGCTTTATCTTATAGAACTCAAGGTCCCCGTGCTGGGAAAACAGGATTTGCAGCTGTTTGAGCTAAGATTTCCAAGTTATACACATAATGAAAACCTATACTTTGTTTCGGTCGAGTTCCCCATTCAAATGCATGTAACAGTGAGAAACGCACTGTCTTGGCGAAAGAAAGCGTTTTTGTACAACTTCATATAAATAGCTGTAACTTTTGATAGAAGACTCAGACAAACATGTTTATGGCTTTATCTTATAGAAGTCAAGGTCCCCGTGCTGGGAAAACAGGTTTTGCAGCTGTTTGAGCTAAGATTTCCAAGTTATACACATAATGAAAACCTATACTTTGTTTCGGTCGAGTTCCCCATTCAAATGCATGTAACAGTGAGAAACGCACTGTCTTGGCGAAAGAAAGCGTTTTTGTACAACTTCATATAAATAGCTGTAACTTTTGATAGAAGACTCAGACAAACATGTTTATGGCTTTATCTTATTAAACTCAAGGTCCCCGTGCTGGGAAAACAGGTTTTGCAGCTGTTTGAGCTAAGATTTCCAAGTTATACACATAATGAAAACCTATACTTTGTTTCGGTCGAGTTCCCCATTCAAATGCATGTAACAGTGAGAAACGCACTGTCTTGGCGAAAGAAAGCGTTTTTGTACAACTTCATATAAATAGCTGTAACTTTTGATAGAAGACTCAGACAAACATGTTTATGGCTTTATCTTATAGAAGTCAAGGTCCCCGTGCTGGGAAAACAGGTTTTGCAGCTGTTTGAGCTAAGATTTCCAAGTTATACACATAATGAAAACCTATACTTTGTTTCGGTCGAGTTCCCCATTCAAATGCATGTAACAGTGAGAAACGCACTGTCTTGGCGAAAGAAAGCGTTTTTGAACAACTTCATATAAATAGCTGTAACTTTTGATAGAAGTACAACTTCATATAAATAGCTGTAACTTTTGATAGAAGACTCAGACAAACATGTTTATGGCTTTATCTTATAGAACTCAAGGTCCCCGTGCTGGGAAAACAGGTTTTGCAGCTGTTTGAGCTAAGATTTCCAAGTTATACACATAATGAAAACCTATACTTTGTTTCGGTCGAGTTCCCCATTCAAATGCATGTAACAGTGAGAAACGCACTGTCTTGGCGAAATAAAGCGTTTTTGAACAACTTCATATAAATAGCTGTAACTTTTGATAGAAGACTCGGATACACATGTTTATGGCTTTATCTTATAGAACTCAAGGTCCCCGTGCTGGGAAAACAGGATTTGCAGCTGTTGGAGCTAAGATTTTCAAGTTATACACATAATGAAAACCTATACTTTGTTTCGGTCGAGTTCCCCATTCAAATGCATGTAACAGTGAGAAACGCACTGTCTTGGCGAAAGAAAGCGTTTTTGTACAACTTCATATAAATAGCTGTAACTTTTGATAGAAGACTCAGACAAACATGTTTATGGCTTTATCTTATAGAACTCAATGTCCCCGTGCTGGGAAAACAGGTTTTGCAGCTGTTTGAGCTAAGATTTCCAAGTTATACACATAATGAAAACCTATACTTTGTTTCGGTCGAGTTCCCCATTCAAATGCATGTAACAGTGAGAAACGCACTGTCTTGGCGAAAGAAAGCGTTTTTGTACAACTTCATATAAATAGCTGTAACTTTTGATAGAAGACTCAGACAAACATGTTTATGGCTTTATCTTATAGAAGTCAAGGTCCCCGTGCTGGGAAAACAGGTTTTGCAGCTGTTTGAGCTAAGATTTCCAAGTTATACACATAATGAAAACCTATACTTTGTTTCGGTCGAGTTCCCCATTCAAATGCATGTAACAGTGAGAAACGCACTGTCTTGGCGAAAGAAAGCGTTTTTGAACAACTTCATATAAATAGCTGTAACTTTTGATAGAAGACTCAGACAAACATGTTTATGGCTTTATCTTATAGAACTCAATATCCCCGTGCTGGGCAAACAGGTTTTGCAGCCGTTTGAGCTAAGATTTTAAAATTATTCACATAATGAAAACCTATACTTTGTTTCGGGCGAGTTCCCCATTCAAATGCATGCAACAGTGAGAAACGCACTGTCTTGGCGAAAGAAAGCGTTTTTGTACAACTTCATATAAATAGCTGTAACTTTTGATAGAAGACTCAGACAAACATGTTTATGGCTTTATCTTATAGAACTCAATATCCCCGTGCTGGGCAAACAGGTTTTGCAGCCGTTTGAGCTAAGATTTTAAAATTATTCACATAATGAAAACCTATACTTTGTTTCGGGCGAGTTCCCCATTCAAATGCATGCAACAGTGAGAAACGCACTGTCTTGGCGAAAGAAAGCGTTTTTGTACAACTTCATATAAATAGCTGTAACTTTTGATAGAAGACTCAGACAAACATGTTTATGGCTTTATCTTATAGAACTCAAGGTCCCCGTGCTGGGAAAACAGGATTTGCAGCTGTTTGAGCTAAGATTTTCAAGTTATACACATAATGAAAACCTATACTTTGTTTCGGTCGAGTTCCCCATTCAAATGCATGTAACAGTGAGAAACGCACTGTCTTGGCGAAAGAAAGCGTTTTTGTACAACTTCATATAAATAGCTGTAACTTTTGATAGAAGACTCAGACAAACATGTTTATGGCTTTATCTTATAGAACTCAAGGTCCCCGTGCTGGGAAAAAAGAACAGGTTTTGCAGCCATTTGAGCTAAGATTTTAAAATTATTCACATAATGAAAACCTATACTTTGTTTCGGGCGAGTTCCCCATTCAAATGCATGCAACAGTGAGAAACGCACTGTCTTGGCGAAAGAAAGCGTTTTTGTACAACTTCATATAAATAGCTGTAACTTTTGATAGAAGACTCAGACAAACATGTTTATGGCTTTATCTTATAGAACTCAAGGTCCCCGTGCTGGGAAAACAGGTTTTGCAGCCGTTTGAGCTAAGATTTCCAAGTTATACACATAATGAAAACCTATACTTTGTTTCGGTCGAGTTCCCCATTCAAATGCATGTAACAGTGAGAAACGCACTGTCTTGGCGAAATAAAGCGTTTTTGTACAACTTCATATAAATAGCTGTAACTTTTGATAGAAGACTCAGACAAACATGTTTATGGCTTTATCTTATAGAACTCAAGGTCCCCGTGCTGGGAAAACAGGTTTTGCAGCTGTTTGAGCTAAGATTTCCAAGTTATACACATAATGAAAACCTATACTTTGTTTCGGTCGAGTTCCCCATTCAAATGCATGTAACAGTGAGAAACGCACTGTCTTGGCGAAAGAAAGCGTTTTTGTACAACTTCATATAAATAGCTGTAACTTTTGATAGAAGACTCGGATACACATGTTTATGGCTTTATCTTATAGAACTCAAGGTCCCCGTGCTGGGAAAACAGGATTTGCAGCTGTTGGAGCTAAGATTTCCAAGTTATACACATAATGAAAACCTATACTTTGTTTCGGTCGAGTTCCCCATTCAAATGCATGTAACAGTGAGAAACGCACTGTCTTGGCGAAAGAAAGCGTTTTTGTACAACTTCATATAAATAGCTGTAACTTTTGATAGAAGACTCAGACAAACATGTTTATGGCTTTATCTTATAGAACTCAAGGTCCCCGTGCTGGGAAAACAGGTTTTGCAGCTGTTTGAGCTAAGATTTCCAAGTTATACACATAATGAAAACCTATACTTTGTTTCGGTCGAGTTCCCCATTCAAATGCATGTAACAGTGAGAAACGCACTGTCTTGGCGAAATAAAGCGTTTTTGTACAACTTCATATAAATAGCTGTAACTTTTGATAGAAGACTCAGACAAACATGTTTATGGCTTTATCTTATTAAACTCAAGGTCCCCGTGCTGGCAAAACAGGTTTTGCAGCTGTTTGAGCTAAGATTTCCAAGTTATACACATAATGAAAACCTATACTTTGTTTCGGTCGAGTTCCCCATTCAAATGCATGTAACAGTGAGAAACGCACTGTCTTGGCGAAAGAAAGCGTTTTTGTACAACTTCATATAAATAGCTGTAACTTTTGATAGAAGACTCAGACAAACATGTTTATGGCTTTATCTTATAGAACTCAAGGTCCCCGTGCTGGGAAAAAAGAACAGGTTTTGCAGCCATTTGAGCTAAGATTTTAAAATTATTCACATAATGAAAACCTATACTTTGTTTCGGGCGAGTTCCCCATTCAAATGCATGCAACAGTGAGAAACGCACTGTCTTGGCGAAAGAAAGCGTTTTTGTACAACTTCATATAAATAGCTGTAACTTTTGATAGAAGACTCAGACAAACATGTTTATGGCTTTATCTTATAGAACTCAAGGTCCCCGTGCTGGGAAAACAGGATTTGCAGCTGTTTGAGCTAAGATTTTCAAGTTATACACATAATGAAAACCTATACTTTGTTTCGGTCGAGTTCCCCATTCAAATGCATGTAACAGTGAGAAACGCACTGTCTTGGCGAAATAAAGCGTTTTTGTACAACTTCATATAAATAGCTGTAACTTTTGATAGAAGACTCAGACAAACATGTTTATGGCTTTATCTTATAGAATTCAAGGTCCCCGTGCTGGCAAAACAGGTTTTGCAGCTGTTTGAGCTAAGATTTCCAAGTTATTCACATAATGAAAACCTATACTTTGTTTCGGTCGAGTTCCCCATTCAAATGCATGTAACAGTGAGAAACGCACTGTCTTGGCGAAAGAAAGCGTTTTTGTACAACTTCATATAAATAGCTGTAACTTTTGATAGAAGACTCAGACAAACATGTTTATGGCTTTATCTTATAGAACTCAATATCCCCGTGCTGGGCAAACAGGTTTTGCAGCCGTTTGAGCTAAGATTTTAAAATTATTCACATAATGAAAACCTATACTTTGTTTCGGGCGAGTTCCCCATTCAAATGCATGCAACAGTGAGAAACGCACTGTCTTGGCGAAAGAAAGCGTTTTTGTACAACTTCATATAAATAGCTGTAACTTTTGATAGAAGACTCAGACAAACATGTTTATGGCTTTATCTTATAGAACTCAAGGTCCCCGTGCTGGGAAAACAGGATTTGCAGCTGTTGGAGCTAAGATTTTCAAGTTATACACATAATGAAAACCTATACTTTGTTTCGGTCGAGTTCCCCATTCAAATGCATGTAACAGTGAGAAACGCACTGTCTTGGCGAAATAAAGCGTTTTTGAACAACTTCATATAAATAGCTGTAACTTTTGATAGAAGACTCAGACAAACATGTTTATGGCTTTATCTTATAGAACTCAAGGTCCCCGTGCTGGGAAAACAGGATTTGCAGCTGTTTGAGCTAAGATTTTCAAGTTATACACATAATGAAAACCTATACTTTGTTTCGGTCGAGTTCCCCATTCAAATGCATGTAACAGTGAGAAACGCACTGTCTTGGCGAAAGAAAGCGTTTTTGTACAACTTCATATAAATAGCTGTAACTTTTGATAGAAGACTCAGACAAACATGTTTATGGCTTTATCTTATAGAACTCAAGGTCCCCGTGCTGGGAAAAAAGAACAGGTTTTGCAGCCATTTGAGCTAAGATTTTAAAATTATTCACATAATGAAAACCTATACTTTGTTTCGGGCGAGTTCCCCATTCAAATGCATGCAACAGTGAGAAACGCACTGTCTTGGCGAAAGAAAGCGTTTTTGTACAACTTCATATAAATAGCTGTAACTTTTGATAGAAGACTCAGACAAACATGTTTATGGCTTTATCTTATAGAACTCAAGGTCCCCGTGCTGGGAAAACAGGTTTTGCAGCCGTTTGAGCTAAGATTTCCAAGTTATACACATAATGAAAACCTATACTTTGTTTCGGTCGAGTTCCCCATTCAAATGCATGTAACAGTGAGAAACGCACTGTCTTGGCGAAATAAAGCGTTTTTGTACAACTTCATATAAATAGCTGTAACTTTTGATAGAAGACTCAGACAAACATGTTTATGGCTTTATCTTATAGAACTCAAGGTCCCCGTGCTGGGAAAACAGGTTTTGCAGCTGTTTGAGCTAAGATTTCCAAGTTATACACATAATGAAAACCTATACTTTGTTTCGGTCGAGTTCCCCATTCAAATGCATGTAACAGTGAGAAACGCACTGTCTTGGCGAAAGAAAGCGTTTTTGTACAACTTCATATAAATAGCTGTAACTTTTGATAGAAGACTCGGATACACATGTTTATGGCTTTATCTTATAGAACTCAAGGTCCCCGTGCTGGGAAAACAGGATTTGCAGCTGTTGGAGCTAAGATTTCCAAGTTATACACATAATGAAAACCTATACTTTGTTTCGGTCGAGTTCCCCATTCAAATGCATGTAACAGTGAGAAAAGCACTGTCTTGGCGAAAGAAAGCGTTTTTGTACAACTTCATATAAATAGCTGTAACTTTTGATAGAAGACTCAGACAAACATGTTTATGGCTTTATCTTATAGAACTCAAGGTCCCCGTGCTGGGAAAACAGGTTTTGCAGCTGTTTGAGCTAAGATTTCCAAGTTATACACATAATGAAAACCTATACTTTGTTTCGGTCGAGTTCCCCATTCAAATGCATGTAACAGTGAGAAACGCACTGTCTTGGCGAAATAAAGCGTTTTTGTACAACTTCATATAAATAGCTGTAACTTTTGATAGAAGACTCAGACAAACATGTTTATGGCTTTATCTTATTAAACTCAAGGTCCCCGTGCTGGCAAAACAGGTTTTGCAGCTGTTTGAGCTAAGATTTCCAAGTTATACACATAATGAAAACCTATACTTTGTTTCGGTCGAGTTCCCCATTCAAATGCATGTAACAGTGAGAAACGCACTGTCTTGGCGAAAGAAAGCGTTTTTGTACAACTTCATATAAATAGCTGTAACTTTTGATAGAAGACTCAGACAAACATGTTTATGGCTTTATCTTATAGAACTCAAGGTCCCCGTGCTGGGAAAAAAGAACAGGTTTTGCAGCCATTTGAGCTAAGATTTTAAAATTATTCACATAATGAAAACCTATACTTTGTTTCGGGCGAGTTCCCCATTCAAATGCATGCAACAGTGAGAAACGCACTGTCTTGGCGAAAGAAAGCGTTTTTGTACAACTTCATATAAATAGCTGTAACTTTTGATAGAAGACTCAGACAAACATGTTTATGGCTTTATCTTATAGAACTCAAGGTCCCCGTGCTGGGAAAACAGGATTTGCAGCTGTTTGAGCTAAGATTTTCAAGTTATACACATAATGAAAACCTATACTTTGTTTCGGTCGAGTTCCCCATTCAAATGCATGTAACAGTGAGAAACGCACTGTCTTGGCGAAATAAAGCGTTTTTGTACAACTTCATATAAATAGCTGTAACTTTTGATAGAAGACTCAGACAAACATGTTTATGGCTTTATCTTATAGAATTCAAGGTCCCCGTGCTGGCAAAACAGGTTTTGCAGCTGTTTGAGCTAAGATTTCCAAGTTATTCACATAATGAAAACCTATACTTTGTTTCGGTCGAGTTCCCCATTCAAATGCATGTAACAGTGAGAAACGCACTGTCTTGGCGAAAGAAAGCGTTTTTGTACAACTTCATATAAATAGCTGTAACTTTTGATAGAAGACTCAGACAAACATGTTTATGGCTTTATCTTATAGAACTCAAGGTCCCCGTGCTGGGAAAAAAGAACAGGTTTTGCAGCCATTTGAGCTAAGATTTCCAAGTTATACACATAATGAAAACCTATACTTTGTTTCGGTCGAGTTCCCCATTCAAATGCATGTAACAGTGAGAAACGCACTGTCTTGGCGAAATAAAGCGTTTTTGTACAACTTCATATAAATAGCTGTAACTTTTGATAGAAGACTCAGACAAACATGTTTATGGCTTTATCTTATAGAACTCAAGGTCCCCGTGCTGGGAAAACAGGATTTGCAGCTGTTTGAGCTAAGATTTTCAAGTTATACACATAATGAAAACCTATACTTTGTTTCGGTCGAGTTCCCCATTCAAATGCATGTAACAGTGAGAAACGCACTGTCTTGGCGAAAGAAAGCGTTTTTGTACAACTTCATATAAATAGCTGTAACTTTTGATAGAAGACTCAGACAAACATGTTTATGGCTTTATCTTATAGAACTCAAGGTCCCCGTGCTGGGAAAACAGGTTTTGCAGCTGTTTGAGCTAAGATTTCCAAGTTATACACATAATGAAAACCTATACTTTGTTTCGGTCGAGTTCCCCATTCAAATGCATGTAACAGTGAGAAACGCACTGTCTTGGCGAAAGAAAGCGTTTTTGTACAACTTCATATAAATAGCTGTAACTTTTGATAGAAGACTCAGACAAACATGTTTATGGCTTTATCTTATTAAACTCAAGGTCCCCGTGCTGGGAAAACAGGTTTTGCAGCTGTTTGAGCTAAGATTTCCAAGTTATACACATAATGAAAACCTATACTTTGTTTCGGTCGAGTTCCCCATTCAAATGCATGTAACAGTGAGAAACGCACTGTCTTGGCGAAAGAAAGCGTTTTTGAACAACTTCATATAAATAGCTGTAACTTTTGATAGAAGACTCAGACAAACATGTTTATGGCTTTATCTTATAGAACTCAATATCCCCGTGCTGGGCAAACAGGTTTTGCAGCCGTTTGAGCTAAGATTTTAAAATTATTCACATAATGAAAACCTATACTTTGTTTCGGGCGAGTTCCCCATTCAAATGCATGCAACAGTGAGAAACGCACTGTCTTGGCGAAAGAAAGCGTTTTTGTACAACTTCATATAAATAGCTGTAACTTTTGATAGAAGACTCAGAAAAACATGTTTATGGCTTTATCTTATAGAACTCAAGGTCCCCGTGCTGGGAAAACAGGATTTGCAGCTGTTGGAGCTAAGATTTTCAAGTTATACACATAATGAAAACCTATACTTTGTTTCGGTCGAGTTCCCCATTCAAATGCATGTAACAGTGAGAAACGCACTGTCTTGGCGAAATAAAGCGTTTTTGAACAACTTCATATAAATAGCTGTAACTTTTGATAGAAGACTCAGACAAACATGTTTATGGCTTTATCTTATAGAACTCAAGGTCCCCGTGCTGGGAAAACAGGATTTGCAGCTGTTTGAGCTAAGATTTTCAAGTTATACACATAATGAAAACCTATACTTTGTTTCGGTCGAGTTCCCCATTCAAATGCATGTAACAGTGAGAAACGCACTGTCTTGGCGAAAGAAAGCGTTTTTGTACAACTTCATATAAATAGCTGTAACTTTTGATAGAAGACTCAGACAAACATGTTTATGGCTTTATCTTATAGAACTCAAGGTCCCCGTGCTGGGAAAAAAGAACAGGTTTTGCAGCCATTTGAGCTAAGATTTTAAAATTATTCACATAATGAAAACCTATACTTTGTTTCGGGCGAGTTCCCCATTCAAATGCATGCAACAGTGAGAAACGCACTGTCTTGGCGAAAGAAAGCGTTTTTGTACAACTTCATATAAATAGCTGTAACTTTTGATAGAAGACTCAGACAAACATGTTTATGGCTTTATCTTATAGAACTCAAGGTCCCCGTGCTGGGAAAACAGGTTTTGCAGCCGTTTGAGCTAAGATTTCCAAGTTATACACATAATGAAAACCTATACTTTGTTTCGGTCGAGTTCCCCATTCAAATGCATGTAACAGTGAGAAACGCACTGTCTTGGCGAAATAAAGCGTTTTTGTACAACTTCATATAAATAGCTGTAACTTTTGATAGAAGACTCAGACAAACATGTTTATGGCTTTATCTTATTAAACTCAAGGTCCCCGTGCTGGGAAAACAGGTTTTGCAGCTGTTTGAGCTAAGATTTCCAAGTTATACACATAATGAAAACCTATACTTTGTTTCGGTCGAGTTCCCCATTCAAATGCATGTAACAGTGAGAAACGCACTGTCTTGGCGAAAGAAAGCGTTTTTGTACAACTTCATATAAATAGCTGTAACTTTTGATAGAAGACTCGGATACACATGTTTATGGCTTTATCTTATAGAACTCAAGGTCCCCGTGCTGGGAAAACAGGATTTGCAGCTGTTGGAGCTAAGATTTCCAAGTTATACACATAATGAAAACCTATACTTTGTTTCGGTCGAGTTCCCCATTCAAATGCATGTAACAGTGAGAAACGCACTGTCTTGGCGAAAGAAAGCGTTTTTGTACAACTTCATATAAATAGCTGTAACTTTTGATAGAAGACTCAGACAAACATGTTTATGGCTTTATCTTATAGAACTCAAGGTCCCCGTGCTGGGAAAACAGGTTTTGCAGCTGTTTGAGCTAAGATTTCCAAGTTATACACATAATGAAAACCTATACTTTGTTTCGGTCGAGTTCCCCATTCAAATGCATGTAACAGTGAGAAACGCACTGTCTTGGCGAAATAAAGCGTTTTTGTACAACTTCATATAAATAGCTGTAACTTTTGATAGAAGACTCAGACAAACATGTTTATGGCTTTATCTTATTAAACTCAAGGTCCCCGTGCTGGCAAAACAGGTTTTGCAGCTGTTTGAGCTAAGATTTCCAAGTTATACACATAATGAAAACCTATACTTTGTTTCGGTCGAGTTCCCCATTCAAATGCATGTAACAGTGAGAAACGCACTGTCTTGGCGAAAGAAAGCGTTTTTGTACAACTTCATATAAATAGCTGTAACTTTTGATAGAAGACTCAGACAAACATGTTTATGGCTTTATCTTATAGAACTCAAGGTCCCCGTGCTGGGAAAAAAGAACAGGTTTTGCAGCCATTTGAGCTAAGATTTTAAAATTATTCACATAATGAAAACCTATACTTTGTTTCGGGCGAGTTCCCCATTCAAATGCATGCAACAGTGAGAAACGCACTGTCTTGGCGAAAGAAAGCGTTTTTGTACAACTTCATATAAATAGCTGTAACTTTTGATAGAAGACTCAGACAAACATGTTTATGGCTTTATCTTATAGAACTCAAGGTCCCCGTGCTGGGAAAACAGGATTTGCAGCTGTTTGAGCTAAGATTTTCAAGTTATACACATAATGAAAACCTATACTTTGTTTCGGTCGAGTTCCCCATTCAAATGCATGTAACAGTGAGAAACGCACTGTCTTGGCGAAATAAAGCGTTTTTGTACAACTTCATATAAATAGCTGTAACTTTTGATAGAAGACTCAGACAAACATGTTTATGGCTTTATCTTATAGAATTCAAGGTCCCCGTGCTGGCAAAACAGGTTTTGCAGCTGTTTGAGCTAAGATTTCCAAGTTATTCACATAATGAAAACCTATACTTTGTTTCGGTCGAGTTCCCCATTCAAATGCATGTAACAGTGAGAAACGCACTGTCTTGGCGAAAGAAAGCGTTTTTGTACAACTTCATATAAATAGCTGTAACTTTTGATAGAAGACTCAGACAAACATGTTTATGGCTTTATCTTATAGAACTCAAGGTCCCCGTGCTGGGAAAAAAGAACAGGTTTTGCAGCCATTTGAGCTAAGATTTCCAAGTTATACACATAATGAAAACCTATACTTTGTTTCGGTCGAGTTCCCCATTCAAATGCATGTAACAGTGAGAAACGCACTGTCTTGGCGAAAGAAAGCGTTTTTGTACAACTTCATATAAATAGCTGTAACTTTTGATAGAAGACTCAGACAAACATGTTTATGGCTTTATCTTATAGAACTCAAGGTCCCCGTGCTGGGAAAAAAGAACAGGTTTTGCAGCCATTTGAGCTAAGATTTCCAAGTTATACACATAATGAAAACCTATACTTTGTTTCGGTCGAGTTCCCCATTCAAATGCATGTAACAGTGAGAAACGCACTGTCTTGGCGAAATAAAGCGTTTTTGTACAACTTCATATAAATAGCTGTAACTTTTGATAGAAGACTCAGACAAACATGTTTATGGCTTTATCTTATAGAACTCAAGGTCCCCGTGCTGGGAAAACAGGATTTGCAGCTGTTTGAGCTAAGATTTTCAAGTTATACACATAATGAAAACCTATACTTTGTTTCGGTCGAGTTCCCCATTCAAATGCATGTAACAGTGAGAAACGCACTGTCTTGGCGAAAGAAAGCGTTTTTGTACAACTTCATATAAATAGCTGTAACTTTTGATAGAAGACTCAGACAAACATGTTTATGGCTTTATCTTATAGAAGTCAAGGTCCCCGTGCTGGGAAAACAGGTTTTGCAGCTGTTTGAGCTAAGATTTCCAAGTTATACACATAATGAAAACCTATACTTTGTTTCGGTCGAGTTCCCCATTCAAATGCATGTAACAGTGAGAAACGCACTGTCTTGGCGAAAGAAAGCGTTTTTGTACAACTTCATATAAATAGCTGTAACTTTTGATAGAAGACTCAGACAAACATGTTTATGGCTTTATCTTATAGAACTCAATATCCCCGTGCTGGGCAAACAGGTTTTGCAGCCGTTTGAGCTAAGATTTTAAAATTATTCACATAATGAAAACCTATACTTTGTTTCGGGCGAGTTCCCCATTCAAATGCATGCAACAGTGAGAAACGCACTGTCTTGGCGAAAGAAAGCGTTTTTGTACAACTTCATATAAATAGCTGTAACTTTTGATAGAAGACTCAGAAAAACATGTTTATGGCTTTATCTTATAGAACTCAAGGTCCCCGTGCTGGGAAAACAGGATTTGCAGCTGTTGGAGCTAAGATTTTCAAGTTATACACATAATGAAAACCTATACTTTGTTTCGGTCGAGTTCCCCATTCAAATGCATGTAACAGTGAGAAACGCGCTGTCTTGGCGAAATAAAGCGTTTTTGAACAACTTCATATAAATAGCTGTAACTTTTGATAGAAGACTCAGACAAACATGTTTATGGCTTTATCTTATAGAACTCAAGGTCCCCGTGCTGGGAAAAAAGAACAGGTTTTGCAGCCATTTGAGCTAAGATTTCCAAGTTATACACATAATGAAAACCTATACTTTGTTTCGGTCGAGTTCCCCATTCAAATGCATGTAACAGTGAGAAACGCACTGTCTTGGCGAAATAAAGCGTTTTTGTACAACTTCATATAAATAGCTGTAACTTTTGATAGAAGACTCAGACAAACATGTTTATGGCTTTATCTTATTAAACTCAAGGTCCCCGTGCTGGGAAAACAGGTTTTGCAGCTGTTTGAGCTAAGATTTCCAAGTTATACACATAATGAAAACCTATACTTTGTTTCGGTCGAGTTCCCCATTCAAATGCATGTAACAGTGAGAAACGCACTGTCTTGGCGAAAGAAAGCGTTTTTGTACAACTTCATATAAATAGCTGTAACTTTTGATAGAAGACTCAGACAAACATGTTTATGGCTTTATCTTATTAAACTCAAGGTCCCCGTGCTGGGAAAACAGGTTTTGCAGCTGTTTGAGCTAAGATTTCCAAGTTATACACATAATGAAAACCTATACTTTGTTTCGGTCGAGTTCCCCATTCAAATGCATGTAACAGTGAGAAACGCACTGTCTTGGCGAAAGAAAGCGTTTTTGAACAACTTCATATAAATAGCTGTAACTTTTGATAGAAGACTCAGACAAACATGTTTATGGCTTTATCTTATAGAACTCAATATCCCCGTGCTGGGCAAACAGGTTTTGCAGCCGTTTGAGCTAAGATTTTAAAATTATTCACATAATGAAAACCTATACTTTGTTTCGGGCGAGTTCCCCATTCAAATGCATGCAACAGTGAGAAACGCACTGTCTTGGCGAAAGAAAGCGTTTTTGTACAACTTCATATAAATAGCTGTAACTTTTGATAGAAGACTCAGACAAACATGTTTATGGCTTTATCTTATAGAACTCAATATCCCCGTGCTGGGCAAACAGGTTTTGCAGCCGTTTGAGCTAAGATTTTAAAATTATTCACATAATGAAAACCTATACTTTGTTTCGGGCGAGTTCCCCATTCAAATGCATGCAACAGTGAGAAACGCACTGTCTTGGCGAAAGAAAGCGTTTTTGTACAACTTCATATAAATAGCTGTAACTTTTGATAGAAGACTCAGAAAAACATGTTTATGGCTTTATCTTATAGAACTCAAGGTCCCCGTGCTGGGAAAACAGGATTTGCAGCTGTTGGAGCTAAGATTTTCAAGTTATACACATAATGAAAACCTATACTTTGTTTCGGTCGAGTTCCCCATTCAAATGCATGTAACAGTGAGAAACGCGCTGTCTTGGCGAAATAAAGCGTTTTTGAACAACTTCATATAAATAGCTGTAACTTTTGATAGAAGACTCAGACAAACATGTTTATGGCTTTATCTTATAGAACTCAAGGTCCCCGTGCTGGGAAAAAAGAACAGGTTTTGCAGCCATTTGAGCTAAGATTTCCAAGTTATACACATAATGAAAACCTATACTTTGTTTCGGTCGAGTTCCCCATTCAAATGCATGTAACAGTGAGAAACGCACTGTCTTGGCGAAATAAAGCGTTTTTGTACAACTTCATATAAATAGCTGTAACTTTTGATAGAAGACTCAGACAAACATGTTTATGGCTTTATCTTATTAAACTCAAGGTCCCCGTGCTGGGAAAACAGGTTTTGCAGCTGTTTGAGCTAAGATTTCCAAGTTATACACATAATGAAAACCTATACTTTGTTTCGGTCGAGTTCCCCATTCAAATGCATGTAACAGTGAGAAACGCACTGTCTTGGCGAAAGAAAGCGTTTTTGTACAACTTCATATAAATAGCTGTAACTTTTGATAGAAGACTCAGACAAACATGTTTATGGCTTTATCTTATAGAACTCAAGGTCCCCGTGCTGGGAAAAAAGAACAGGTTTTGCAGCCATTTGAGCTAAGATTTTAAAATTATTCACATAATGAAAACCTATACTTTGTTTCGGGCGAGTTCCCCATTCAAATGCATGCAACAGTGAGAAACGCACTGTCTTGGCGAAAGAAAGCGTTTTTGTACAACTTCATATAAATAGCTGTAACTTTTGATAGAAGACTCAGACAAACATGTTTATGGCTTTATCTTATAGAACTCAAGGTCCCCGTGCTGGGAAAAAAGAACAGGTTTTGCAGCCATTTGAGCTAAGATTTTAAAATTATTCACATAATGAAAACCTATACTTTGTTTCGGGCGAGTTCCCCATTCAAATGCATGCAACAGTGAGAAACGCACTGTCTTGGCGAAAGAAAGCGTTTTTGTACAACTTCATATAAATAGCTGTAACTTTTGATAGAAGACTCAGACAAACATGTTTATGGCTTTATCTTATAGAAGTCAAGGTCCCCGTGCTGGGAAAACAGGTTTTGCAGCTGTTTGAGCTAAGATTTCCAAGTTATACACATAATGAAAACCTATACTTTGTTTCGGTCGAGTTCCCCATTCAAATGCATGTAACAGTGAGAAACGCACTGTCTTGGCGAAAGAAAGCGTTTTTGTACAACTTCATATAAATAGCTGTAACTTTTGATAGAAGACTCAGACAAACATGTTTATGGCTTTATCTTATTAAACTCAAGGTCCCCGTGCTGGGAAAACAGGTTTTGCAGCTGTTTGAGCTAAGATTTCCAAGTTATACACATAATGAAAACCTATACTTTGTTTCGGTCGAGTTCCCCATTCAAATGCATGTAACAGTGAGAAACGCACTGTCTTGGCGAAAGAAAGCGTTTTTGAACAACTTCATATAAATAGCTGTAACTTTTGATAGAAGACTCAGACAAACATGTTTATGGCTTTATCTTATAGAACTCAATATCCCCGTGCTGGGCAAACAGGTTTTGCAGCCGTTTGAGCTAAGATTTTAAAATTATTCACATAATGAAAACCTATACTTTGTTTCGGGCGAGTTCCCCATTCAAATGCATGCAACAGTGAGAAACGCACTGTCTTGGCGAAAGAAAGCGTTTTTGTACAACTTCATATAAATAGCTGTAACTTTTGATAGAAGACTCAGACAAACATGTTTATGGCTTTATCTTATAGAACTCAATATCCCCGTGCTGGGCAAACAGGTTTTGCAGCCGTTTGAGCTAAGATTTTAAAATTATTCACATAATGAAAACCTATACTTTGTTTCGGGCGAGTTCCCCATTCAAATGCATGCAACAGTGAGAAACGCACTGTCTTGGCGAAAGAAAGCGTTTTTGTACAACTTCATATAAATAGCTGTAACTTTTGATAGAAGACTCAGAAAAACATGTTTATGGCTTTATCTTATAGAACTCAAGGTCCCCGTGCTGGGAAAACAGGATTTGCAGCTGTTGGAGCTAAGATTTTCAAGTTATACACATAATGAAAACCTATACTTTGTTTCGGTCGAGTTCCCCATTCAAATGCATGTAACAGTGAGAAACGCGCTGTCTTGGCGAAATAAAGCGTTTTTGAACAACTTCATATAAATAGCTGTAACTTTTGATAGAAGACTCAGACAAACATGTTTATGGCTTTATCTTATAGAACTCAAGGTCCCCGTGCTGGGAAAAAAGAACAGGTTTTGCAGCCATTTGAGCTAAGATTTCCAAGTTATACACATAATGAAAACCTATACTTTGTTTCGGTCGAGTTCCCCATTCAAATGCATGTAACAGTGAGAAACGCACTGTCTTGGCGAAATAAAGCGTTTTTGTACAACTTCATATAAATAGCTGTAACTTTTGATAGAAGACTCAGACAAACATGTTTATGGCTTTATCTTATTAAACTCAAGGTCCCCGTGCTGGGAAAACAGGTTTTGCAGCTGTTGGAGCTAAGATTTCCAAGTTATACACATAATGAAAACCTATACTTTGTTTCGGTCGAGTTCCCCATTCAAATGCATGTAACAGTGAGAAACGCGCTGTCTTGGCGAAATAAAGCGTTTTTGAACAACTTCATATAAATAGCTGTAACTTTTGATAGAAGACTCAGACAAACATGTTTATGGCTTTATCTTATAGAACTCAAGGTCCCCGTGCTGGGAAAAAAGAACAGGTTTTGCAGCCATTTGAGCTAAGATTTCCAAGTTATACACATAATGAAAACCTATACTTTGTTTCGGTCGAGTTCCCCATTCAAATGCATGTAACAGTGAGAAACGCGCTGTCTTGGCGAAATAAAGCGTTTTTGAACAACTTCATATAAATAGCTGTAACTTTTGATAGAAGACTCAGACAAACATGTTTATGGCTTTATCTTATAGAACTCAAGGTCCCCGTGCTGGGAAAAAAGAACAGGTTTTGCAGCCATTTGAGCTAAGATTTTCAAGTTATACACATAATGAAAACCTATACTTTGTTTCGGTCGAGTTCCCCATTCAAATGCATGTAACAGTGAGAAACGCACTGTCTTGGCGAAATAAAGCGTTTTTGTACAACTTCATATAAATAGCTGTAACTTTTGATAGAAGACTCAGACAAACATGTTTATGGCTTTATCTTATTAAACTCAAGGTCCCCGTGCTGGGAAAACAGGTTTTGCAGCTGTTTGAGCTAAGATTTCCAAGTTATACACATAATGAAAACCTATACTTTGTTTCGGTCGAGTTCCCCATTCAAATGCATGTAACAGTGAGAAACGCACTGTCTTGGCGAAAGAAAGCGTTTTTGTACAACTTCATATAAATAGCTGTAACTTTTGATAGAAGACTCAGACAAACATGTTTATGGCTTTATCTTATAGAACTCAAGGTCCCCGTGCTGGGAAAAAAGAACAGGTTTTGCAGCCATTTGAGCTAAGATTTTAAAATTATTCACATAATGAAAACCTATACTTTGTTTCGGGCGAGTTCCCCATTCAAATGCATGCAACAGTGAGAAACGCACTGTCTTGGCGAAAGAAAGCGTTTTTGTACAACTTCATATAAATAGCTGTAACTTTTGATAGAAGACTCAGACAAACATGTTTATGGCTTTATCTTATAGAACTCAAGGTCCCCGTGCTGGGAAAACAGGATTTGCAGCTGTTTGAGCTAAGATTTTCAAGTTATACACATAATGAAAACCTATACTTTGTTTCGGTCGAGTTCCCCATTCAAATGCATGTAACAGTGAGAAACGCACTGTCTTGGCGAAAGAAAGCGTTTTTGAACAACTTCATATAAATAGCTGTAACTTTTGATAGAAGACTCAGACAAACATGTTTATGGCTTTATCTTATAGAATTCAAGGTCCCCGTGCTGGGCAAAACAGGTTTTGCAGCTGTTTGAGCTAAGATTTCCAAGTTATTCACATAATGAAAACCTATACTTTGTTTCGGTCGAGTTCCCCATTCAAATGCATGTAACAGTGAGAAACGCACTGTCTTGGCGAAAGAAAGCGTTTTTGTACAACTTCATATAAATAGCTGTAACTTTTGATAGAAGACTCAGACAAACATGTTTATGGCTTTATCTTATAGAACTCAAGGTCCCCGTGCTGGGAAAACAGGTTTTGCAGCTGTTTGAGCTAAGATTTCCAAGTTATACACATAATGAAAACCTATACTTTGTTTCGGTCGAGTTCCCCATTCAAATGCATGTAACAGTGAGAAACGCACTGTCTTGGCGAAAGAAAGCGTTTTTGTACAACTTCATATAAATAGCTGTAACTTTTGATAGAAGACTCAGACAAACATGTTTATGGCTTTATCTTATAGAACTCAAGGTCCCCGTGCTGGGAAAAAAGAACAGGTTTTGCAGCCATTTGAGCTAAGATTTTAAAATTATTCACATAATGAAAACCTATACTTTGTTTCGGGCGAGTTCCCCATTCAAATGCATGCAACAGTGAGAAACGCACTGTCTTGGCGAAAGAAAGCGTTTTTGTACAACTTCATATAAATAGCTGTAACTTTTGATAGAAGACTCAGACAAACATGTTTATGGCTTTATCTTATAGAAGTCAAGGTCCCCGTGCTGGGAAAACAGGTTTTGCAGCTGTTTGAGCTAAGATTTCCAAGTTATACACATAATGAAAACCTATACTTTGTTTCGGTCGAGTTCCCCATTCAAATGCATGTAACAGTGAGAAACGCACTGTCTTGGCGAAAGAAAGCGTTTTTGTACAACTTCATATAAATAGCTGTAACTTTTGATAGAAGACTCAGACAAACATGTTTATGGCTTTATCTTATTAAACTCAAGGTCCCCGTGCTGGGAAAACAGGTTTTGCAGCTGTTTGAGCTAAGATTTCCAAGTTATACACATAATGAAAACCTATACTTTGTTTCGGTCGAGTTCCCCATTCAAATGCATGTAACAGTGAGAAACGCACTGTCTTGGCGAAAGAAAGCGTTTTTGAACAACTTCATATAAATAGCTGTAACTTTTGATAGAAGACTCAGACAAACATGTTTATGGCTTTATCTTATAGAACTCAATATCCCCGTGCTGGGCAAACAGGTTTTGCAGCCGTTTGAGCTAAGATTTTAAAATTATTCACATAATGAAAACCTATACTTTGTTTCGGGCGAGTTCCCCATTCAAATGCATGCAACAGTGAGAAACGCACTGTCTTGGCGAAAGAAAGCGTTTTTGTACAACTTCATATAAATAGCTGTAACTTTTGATAGAAGACTCAGACAAACATGTTTATGGCTTTATCTTATAGAACTCAATATCCCCGTGCTGGGCAAACAGGTTTTGCAGCCGTTTGAGCTAAGATTTTAAAATTATTCACATAATGAAAACCTATACTTTGTTTCGGGCGAGTTCCCCATTCAAATGCATGCAACAGTGAGAAACGCACTGTCTTGGCGAAAGAAAGCGTTTTTGTACAACTTCATATAAATAGCTGTAACTTTTGATAGAAGACTCAGAAAAACATGTTTATGGCTTTATCTTATAGAACTCAAGGTCCCCGTGCTGGGAAAACAGGATTTGCAGCTGTTGGAGCTAAGATTTTCAAGTTATACACATAATGAAAACCTATACTTTGTTTCGGTCGAGTTCCCCATTCAAATGCATGTAACAGTGAGAAACGCGCTGTCTTGGCGAAATAAAGCGTTTTTGAACAACTTCATATAAATAGCTGTAACTTTTGATAGAAGACTCAGACAAACATGTTTATGGCTTTATCTTATAGAACTCAAGGTCCCCGTGCTGGGAAAAAAGAACAGGTTTTGCAGCCATTTGAGCTAAGATTTCCAAGTTATACACATAATGAAAACCTATACTTTGTTTCGGTCGAGTTCCCCATTCAAATGCATGTAACAGTGAGAAACGCACTGTCTTGGCGAAATAAAGCGTTTTTGTACAACTTCATATAAATAGCTGTAACTTTTGATAGAAGACTCAGACAAACATGTTTATGGCTTTATCTTATTAAACTCAAGGTCCCCGTGCTGGGAAAACAGGTTTTGCAGCTGTTTGAGCTAAGATTTCCAAGTTATACACATAATGAAAACCTATACTTTGTTTCGGTCGAGTTCCCCATTCAAATGCATGTAACAGTGAGAAACGCACTGTCTTGGCGAAAGAAAGCGTTTTTGTACAACTTCATATAAATAGCTGTAACTTTTGATAGAAGACTCAGACAAACATGTTTATGGCTTTATCTTATAGAACTCAAGGTCCCCGTGCTGGGAAAAAAGAACAGGTTTTGCAGCCATTTGAGCTAAGATTTTAAAATTATTCACATAATGAAAACCTATACTTTGTTTCGGGCGAGTTCCCCATTCAAATGCATGCAACAGTGAGAAACGCACTGTCTTGGCGAAAGAAAGCGTTTTTGTACAACTTCATATAAATAGCTGTAACTTTTGATAGAAGACTCAGACAAACATGTTTATGGCTTTATCTTATAGAACTCAAGGTCCCCGTGCTGGGAAAACAGGATTTGCAGCTGTTTGAGCTAAGATTTTCAAGTTATACACATAATGAAAACCTATACTTTGTTTCGGTCGAGTTCCCCATTCAAATGCATGTAACAGTGAGAAACGCACTGTCTTGGCGAAAGAAAGCGTTTTTGAACAACTTCATATAAATAGCTGTAACTTTTGATAGAAGACTCAGACAAACATGTTTATGGCTTTATCTTATAGAATTCAAGGTCCCCGTGCTGGGCAAAACAGGTTTTGCAGCTGTTTGAGCTAAGATTTCCAAGTTATTCACATAATGAAAACCTATACTTTGTTTCGGTCGAGTTCCCCATTCAAATGCATGTAACAGTGAGAAACGCACTGTCTTGGCGAAAGAAAGCGTTTTTGTACAACTTCATATAAATAGCTGTAACTTTTGATAGAAGACTCAGACAAACATGTTTATGGCTTTATCTTATAGAACTCAAGGTCCCCGTGCTGGGAAAACAGGTTTTGCAGCTGTTTGAGCTAAGATTTCCAAGTTATACACATAATGAAAACCTATACTTTGTTTCGGTCGAGTTCCCCATTCAAATGCATGTAACAGTGAGAAACGCACTGTCTTGGCGAAAGAAAGCGTTTTTGTACAACTTCATATAAATAGCTGTAACTTTTGATAGAAGACTCAGACAAACATGTTTATGGCTTTATCTTATAGAACTCAAGGTCCCCGTGCTGGGAAAAAAGAACAGGTTTTGCAGCCATTTGAGCTAAGATTTTAAAATTATTCACATAATGAAAACCTATACTTTGTTTCGGGCGAGTTCCCCATTCAAATGCATGCAACAGTGAGAAACGCACTGTCTTGGCGAAAGAAAGCGTTTTTGTACAACTTCATATAAATAGCTGTAACTTTTGATAGAAGACTCAGACAAACATGTTTATGGCTTTATCTTATAGAACTCAAGGTCCCCGTGCTGGGAAAACAGGATTTGCAGCTGTTTGAGCTAAGATTTTCAAGTTATACACATAATGAAAACCTATACTTTGTTTCGGTCGAGTTCCCCATTCAAATGCATGTAACAGTGAGAAACGCACTGTCTTGGCGAAATAAAGCGTTTTTGTACAACTTCATATAAATAGCTGTAACTTTTGATAGAAGACTCAGACAAACATGTTTATGGCTTTATCTTATAGAATTCAAGGTCCCCGTGCTGGCAAAACAGGATTTGCAGCTGTTTGAGCTAAGATTTCCAAGTTATTCACATAATGAAAACCTATACTTTGTTTCGGTCGAGTTCCCCATTCAAATGCATGTAAACAGTGAGAAACGCACTGTCTTGGCGAAAGAAAGCGTTTTTGTACAACTTCATATAAATAGCTGTAACTTTTGATAGAAGACTCAGACAAACATGTTTATGGCTTTATCTTATAGAACTCAAGGTCCCCGTGCTGGGAAAAAAGAACAGGTTTTGCAGCCATTTGAGCTAAGATTTCCAAGTTATACACATAATGAAAACCTATACTTTGTTTCGGTCGAGTTCCCCATTCAAATGCATGTAACAGTGAGAAACGCACTGTCTTGGCGAAATAAAGCGTTTTTGTACAACTTCATATAAATAGCTGTAACTTTTGATAGAAGACTCAGACAAACATGTTTATGGCTTTATCTTATAGAACTCAAGCTCCCCGTGCTGGGAAAACAGGATTTGCAGCTGTCTGAGCTAAGATTTCCAATTTATACACATAATGAAAACCTATACTTTGTTTCGGTCGAGTTCCCCATTCAAATGCATGCAACAGTGAGAAACGCACTGTCTTGGCGAAAGAAAGCGTTTTTGTACAACTTCATATAAATAGCTGTAACTTTTGATAGAAGACTCAGACAAACATGTTTATGGCTTTATCTTATAGAACTCAATATCCCCGTGCTGGGAAAACAGGATTTGCAGCTGTTGGAGCTAAGATTTTCAAGTTATACACATAATGAAAACCTATACTTTGTTTCGGTCGAGTTCCCCATTCAAATGCATGTAACAGTGAGAAACGCACTGTCTTGGCGAAATAAAGCGTTTTTGTACAACTTCATATAAATAGCTGTAACTTTTGATAGAAGACTCAGACAAACATGTTTATGGCTTTATCTTATAGAATTCAAGGTCCCCGTGCTGGCAAAACAGGATTTGCAGCTGTTTGAGCTAAGATTTCCAAGTTATTCACATAATGAAAACCTATACTTTGTTTCGGTCGAGTTCCCCATTCAAATGCATGTAAACAGTGAGAAACGCACTGTCTTGGCGAAAGAAAGCGTTTTTGTACAACTTCATATAAATAGCTGTAACTTTTGATAGAAGACTCAGACAAACATGTTTATGGCTTTATCTTATAGAACTCAAGGTCCCCGTGCTGGGAAAAAAGAACAGGTTTTGCAGCCATTTGAGCTAAGATTTCCAAGTTATACACATAATGAAAACCTATACTTTGTTTCGGTCGAGTTCCCCATTCAAATGCATGTAACAGTGAGAAACGCACTGTCTTGGCGAAATAAAGCGTTTTTGTACAACTTCATATAAATAGCTGTAACTTTTGATAGAAGACTCAGACAAACATGTTTATGGCTTTATCTTATAGAACTCAAGCTCCCCGTGCTGGGAAAACAGGATTTGCAGCTGTCTGAGCTAAGATTTCCAATTTATACACATAATGAAAACCTATACTTTGTTTCGGTCGAGTTCCCCATTCAAATGCATGCAACAGTGAGAAACGCACTGTCTTGGCGAAAGAAAGCGTTTTTGTACAACTTCATATAAATAGCTGTAACTTTTGATAGAAGACTCAGACAAACATGTTTATGGCTTTATCTTATAGAACTCAATATCCCCGTGCTGGGAAAACAGGATTTGCAGCTGTTGGAGCTAAGATTTTCAAGTTATACACATAATGAAAACCTATACTTTGTTTCGGTCGAGTTCCCCATTCAAATGCATGTAACAGTGAGAAACGCACTGTCTTGGCGAAATAAAGCGTTTTTGAACAACTTCATATAAATAGCTGTAACTTTTGATAGAAGACTCAGACAAACATGTTTATGGCTTTATCTTATAGAACTCAAGGTCCCCGTGCTGGGAAAACAGGATTTGCAGCTGTTTGAGCTAAGATTTTCAAGTTATACACATAATGAAAACCTATACTTTGTTTCGGTCGAGTTCCCCATTCAAATGCATGTAACAGTGAGAAACGCACTGTCTTGGCGAAATAAAGCGTTTTTGAACAACTTCATATAAATCGCTGTAACGTTTGATAGAAGACTCAGACAAACATGTTTATGGCTTTATCTTATAGAACTCAAGGTCCCCGTGCTGGGAAAACAGGTTTTGCAGCTGTTTGAGCTAAGATTTCCAAGTTATACACATAATGAAAACCTATACTTTGTTTCGGTCGAGTTCCCCATTCAAATGCATGTAACAGTGAGAAACGCACTGTCTTGGCGAAAGAAAGCGTTTTTGTACAACTTCATATAAATAGCTGTAACTTTTGATAGAAGACTCAGACAAACATGTTTATGGCTTTATCTTATAGAACTCAAGGTCCCCGTGCTGGGAAAACAGGTTTTGCAGCTGTTGGAGCTAAGATTTCCAAGTTATACACATAATGAAAACCTATACTTTGTTTCGGTCGAGTTCCCCATTCAAATGCATGTAACAGTGAGAAACGCACTGTCTTGGTGAAAGAAAGCGTTTTTGTACAACTTCATATAAATAGCTGTAACTTTTGATAGAAGACTCAGACAAACATGTTTATGGCTTTATCTTATAGAACTCAAGGTCCCCGTGCTGGGAAAACAGGTTTTGCAGCTGTTTGAGCTAAGATTTCCAAGTTATACACATAATGAAAACCTATACTTTGTTTCGGTCGAGTTCCCCATTCAAATGCATGTAACAGTGAGAAACGCACTGTCTTGGCGAAAGAAAGCGTTTTTGTACAACTTCATATAAATAGCTGTAACTTTTGATAGAAGACTCAGACAAACATGTTTATGGCTTTATCTTATAGAACTCAAGGTCCCCGTGCTGGGAAAACAGGTTTTGCAGCTGTTTGAGCTAAGATTTTCAAGTTATACACATAATGAAAACCTATACTTTGTTTCGGTCGAGTTCCCCATTCAAATGCATGTAACAGTGAGAAACGCACTGTCTTGGCGAAATAAAGCGTTTTTGTACAACTTCATATAAATAGCTGTAACTTTTGATAGAAGACTCAGACAAACATGTTTATGGCTTTATCTTATTAAACTCAAGGTCCCCGTGCTGGGAAAACAGGTTTTGCAGCTGTTGGAGCTAAGATTTCCAAGTTATACACATAATGAAAACCTATACTTTGTTTCGGTCGAGTTCCCCATTCAAATGCATGTAACAGTGAGAAACGCACTGTCTTGGCGAAAGAAAGCGTTTTTGTACAACTTCATATAAATAGCTGTCACTTTTGATAGAAGAATCGGATACACATGTTTATGGCTTTATCTTATAGAACTCAAGGTCCCCGTGCTGGGAAAACAGGATTTGCAGCTGTTGGAGCTAAGATTTTCAAGTTATACACATAATGAAAACCTATACTTTGTTTCGGTCGAGTTCCCCATTCAAATGCATGTAACAGTGAGAAACGCACTGTCTTGGCGAAATAAAGCGTTTTTGTACAACTTCATATAAATAGCTGTAACTTTTGATAGAAGACTCAGACAAACATGTTTATGGCTTTATCTTATAGCATTCAAGGTCCCCGTGCTGGCAAAACAGGTTTTGCAGCTGTTTGAGCTAAGATTTCCAAGTTATTCACATAATGAAAACCTATACTTTGTTTCGGTCGAGTTCCCCATTCAAATGCATGTAACAGTGAGAAACGCACTGTCTTGGCGAAAGAAAGCGTTTTTGTACAACTTCATATAAATAGCTGTAACTTTTGATAGAAGACTCAGACAAACATGTTTATGGCTTTATCTTATAGAACTCAAGGTCCCCGTGCTGGGAAAACAGGTTTTGCAGCTGTTTGAGCTAAGATTTTCAAGTTATACACATAATGAAAACCTATACTTTGTTTCGGTCGAGTTCCCCATTCAAATGCATGTAACAGTGAGAAACGCACTGTCTTGGCGAAATAAAGCGTTTTTGTACAACTTCATATAAATAGCTGTAACTTTTGATAGAAGACTCAGACAAACATGTTTATGGCTTTATCTTATTAAACTCAAGGTCCCCGTGCTGGGAAAACAGGTTTTGCAGCTGTTGGAGCTAAGATTTCCAAGTTATACACATAATGAAAACCTATACTTTGTTTCGGTCGAGTTCCCCATTCAAATGCATGTAACAGTGAGAAACGCACTGTCTTGGCGAAAGAAAGCGTTTTTGAACAACTTCATATAAATAGCTGTAACTTTTGATAGAAGAATCGGATACACATGTTTATGGCTTTATCTTATAGAACTCAAGGTCCCCGTGCTGGGAAAACAGGATTTGCAGCTGTTGGAGCTAAGATTTTCAAGTTATACACATAATGAAAACCTATACTTTGTTTCGGTCGAGTTCCCCATTCAAATGCATGTAACAGTGAGAAACGCACTGTCTTGGCGAAATAAAGCGTTTTTGTACAACTTCATATAAATAGCTGTAACTTTTGATAGAAGACTCAGACAAACATGTTTATGGCTTTATCTTATAGCATTCAAGGTCCCCGTGCTGGCAAAACAGGTTTTGCAGCTGTTTGAGCTAAGATTTCCAAGTTATTCACATAATGAAAACCTATACTTTGTTTCGGTCGAGTTCCCCATTCAAATGCATGTAACAGTGAGAAACGCACTGTCTTGGCGAAAGAAAGCGTTTTTGTACAACTTCATATAAATAGCTGTAACTTTTGATAGAAGACTCAGACAAACATGTTTATGGCTTTATCTTATAGCATTCAAGGTCCCCGTGCTGGCAAAACAGGTTTTGCAGCTGTTTGAGCTAAGATTTCCAAGTTATTCACATAATGAAAACCTATACTTTGTTTCGGTCGAGTTCCCCATTCAAATGCATGTAACAGTGAGAAACGCACTGTCTTGGCGAAAGAAAGCGTTTTTGTACAACTTCATATAAATAGCTGTAACTTTTGATAGAAGACTCAGACAAACATGTTTATGGCTTTATCTTATAGAACTCAAGGTCCCCGTGCTGGGAAAACAGGTTTTGCAGCTGTTTGAGCTAAGATTTTCAAGTTATACACATAATGAAAACCTATACTTTGTTTCGGTCGAGTTCCCCATTCAAATGCATGTAACAGTGAGAAACGCACTGTCTTGGCGAAATAAAGCGTTTTTGTACAACTTCATATAAATAGCTGTAACTTTTGATAGAAGACTCAGACAAACATGTTTATGGCTTTATCTTATTAAACTCAAGGTCCCCGTGCTGGGAAAACAGGTTTTGCAGCTGTTGGAGCTAAGATTTCCAAGTTATACACATAATGAAAACCTATACTTTGTTTCGGTCGAGTTCCCCATTCAAATGCATGTAACAGTGAGAAACGCACTGTCTTGGCGAAAGAAAGCGTTTTTGAACAACTTCATATAAATAGCTGTAACTTTTGATAGAAGAATCGGATACACATGTTTATGGCTTTATCTTATAGAACTCAAGGTCCCCGTGCTGGGAAAACAGGATTTGCAGCTGTTGGAGCTAAGATTTTCAAGTTATACACATAATGAAAACCTATACTTTGTTTCGGTCGAGTTCCCCATTCAAATGCATGTAACAGTGAGAAACGCACTGTCTTGGCGAAATAAAGCGTTTTTGTACAACTTCATATAAATAGCTGTAACTTTTGATAGAAGACTCAGACAAACATGTTTATGGCTTTATCTTATAGCATTCAAGGTCCCCGTGCTGGCAAAACAGGTTTTGCAGCTGTTTGAGCTAAGATTTCCAAGTTATTCACATAATGAAAACCTATACTTTGTTTCGGTCGAGTTCCCCATTCAAATGCATGTAACAGTGAGAAACGCACTGTCTTGGCGAAAGAAAGCGTTTTTGTACAACTTCATATAAATAGCTGTAACTTTTGATAGAAGACTCAGACAAACATGTTTATGGCTTTATCTTATAGAACTCAATATCCCCGTGCTGGGCAAACAGGTTTTGCAGCCGTTTGAGCTAAGATTTTAAAATTATTCACATAATGAAAACCTATACTTTGTTTCGGGCGAGTTCCCCATTCAAATGCATGTAACAGTGAGAAACGCACTGTCTTGGCGAAATAAAGCGTTTTTGAACAACTTCATATAAATAGCTGTAACTTTTGATAGAAGACTCAGACAAACATGTTTATGGCTTTATCTTATAGAACTCAAGGTCCCCGTGCTGGGAAAACAGGATTTGCAGCTGTTGGAGCTAAGATTTTAAAATTATACACATAATGAAAACCTATACTTTGTTTCGGTCGAGTTCCCCATTCAAATGCATGTAACAGTGAGAAACGCACTGTCTTGGCGAAAGAAAGCGTTTTTGTACAACTTCATATAAATAGCTGTAACTTTTGATAGAAGACTCAGACAAACATGTTTATGGCTTTATCTTATAGAACTCAATATCCCCGTGCTGGGCAAACAGGTTTTGCAGCCGTTTGAGCTAAGATTTTAAAATTATTCACATAATGAAAACCTATACTTTGTTTCGGGCGAGTTCCCCATTCAAATGCATGTAACAGTGAGAAACGCACTGTCTTGGCGAAATAAAGCGTTTTTGAACAACTTCATATAAATAGCTGTAACTTTTGATAGAAGACTCAGACAAACATGTTTATGGCTTTATCTTATAGAACTCAAGGTCCCCGTGCTGGGAAAACAGGATTTGCAGCTGTTGGAGCTAAGATTTTAAAATTATACACATAATGAAAACCTATACTTTGTTTCGGTCGAGTTCCCCATTCAAATGCATGTAACAGTGAGAAACGCACTGTCTTGGCGAAAGAAAGCGTTTTTGTACAACTTCATATAAATAGCTGTAACTTTTGATAGAAGACTCAGACAAACATGTTTATGGCTTTATCTTATAGAACTCAAGGTCCCCGTGCTGGGAAAACAGGTTTTGCAGCTGTTTGAGCTAAGATTTCCAAGTTATACACATAATGAAAACCTATACTTTGTTTCGGTCGAGTTCCCCATTCAAATGCATGTAACAGTGAGAAACGCACTGTCTTGGCGAAAGAAAGCGTTTTTGTACAACTTCATATAAATAGCTGTAACTTTTGATAGAAGACTCAGACAAACATGTTTATGGCTTTATCTTATAGAACTCAAGGTCCCCGTGCTGGGAAAAAAGAACAGGTTTTGCAGCCATTTGAGCTAAGATTTTAAAATTATTCACATAATGAAAACCTATACTTTGTTTCGGGCGAGTTCCCCATTCAAATGCATGCAACAGTGAGAAACGCACTGTCTTGGCGAAAGAAAGCGTTTTTGTACAACTTCATATAAATAGCTGTAACTTTTGATAGAAGACTCAGACAAACATGTTTATGGCTTTATCTTATAGAATTCAAGGTCCCCGTGCTGGGCAAAACAGGTTTTGCAGCTGTTTGAGCTAAGATTTCCAAGTTATACACATAATGAAAACCTATACTTTGTTTCGGTCGAGTTCCCCATTCAAATGCATGTAACAGTGAGAAACGCACTGTCTTGGCGAAAGAAAGCGTTTTTGTACAACTTCATATAAATAGCTGTAACTTTTGATAGAAGACTCAGACAAACATGTTTATGGCTTTATCTTATAGAACTCAAGGTCCCCGTGCTGGGAAAAAAGAACAGGTTTTGCAGCCATTTGAGCTAAGATTTCCAAGTTATACACATAATGAAAACCTATACTTTGTTTCGGTCGAGTTCCCCATTCAAATGCATGTAACAGTGAGAAACGCACTGTCTTGGCGAAATAAAGCGTTTTTGTACAACTTCATATAAATAGCTGTAACTTTTGATAGAAGACTCAGACAAACATGTTTATGGCTTTATCTTATAGAACTCAAGGTCCCCGTGCTGGGAAAACAGGATTTGCAGCTGTTTGAGCTAAGATTTTCAAGTTATACACATAATGAAAACCTATACTTTGTTTCGGTCGAGTTCCCCATTCAAATGCATGTAACAGTGAGAAACGCACTGTCTTGGCGAAAGAAAGCGTTTTTGTACAACTTCATATAAATAGCTGTAACTTTTGATAGAAGACTCAGACAAACATGTTTATGGCTTTATCTTATAGAAGTCAAGGTCCCCGTGCTGGGAAAACAGGTTTTGCAGCTGTTTGAGCTAAGATTTCCAAGTTATACACATAATGAAAACCTATACTTTGTTTCGGTCGAGTTCCCCATTCAAATGCATGTAACAGTGAGAAACGCACTGTCTTGGCGAAAGAAAGCGTTTTTGTACAACTTCATATAAATAGCTGTAACTTTTGATAGAAGACTCAGACAAACATGTTTATGGCTTTATCTTATTAAACTCAAGGTCCCCGTGCTGGGAAAACAGGTTTTGCAGCTGTTTGAGCTAAGATTTCCAAGTTATACACATAATGAAAACCTATACTTTGTTTCGGTCGAGTTCCCCATTCAAATGCATGTAACAGTGAGAAACGCACTGTCTTGGCGAAAGAAAGCGTTTTTGAACAACTTCATATAAATAGCTGTAACTTTTGATAGAAGACTCAGACAAACATGTTTATGGCTTTATCTTATAGAACTCAATATCCCCGTGCTGGGCAAACAGGTTTTGCAGCCGTTTGAGCTAAGATTTTAAAATTATTCACATAATGAAAACCTATACTTTGTTTCGGGCGAGTTCCCCATTCAAATGCATGCAACAGTGAGAAACGCACTGTCTTGGCGAAAGAAAGCGTTTTTGTACAACTTCATATAAATAGCTGTAACTTTTGATAGAAGACTCAGACAAACATGTTTATGGCTTTATCTTATAGAACTCAATATCCCCGTGCTGGGCAAACAGGTTTTGCAGCCGTTTGAGCTAAGATTTTAAAATTATTCACATAATGAAAACCTATACTTTGTTTCGGGCGAGTTCCCCATTCAAATGCATGCAACAGTGAGAAACGCACTGTCTTGGCGAAAGAAAGCGTTTTTGTACAACTTCATATAAATAGCTGTAACTTTTGATAGAAGACTCAGAAAAACATGTTTATGGCTTTATCTTATAGAACTCAAGGTCCCCGTGCTGGGAAAACAGGATTTGCAGCTGTTGGAGCTAAGATTTTCAAGTTATACACATAATGAAAACCTATACTTTGTTTCGGTCGAGTTCCCCATTCAAATGCATGTAACAGTGAGAAACGCGCTGTCTTGGCGAAATAAAGCGTTTTTGAACAACTTCATATAAATAGCTGTAACTTTTGATAGAAGACTCAGACAAACATGTTTATGGCTTTATCTTATAGAACTCAAGGTCCCCGTGCTGGGAAAAAAGAACAGGTTTTGCAGCCATTTGAGCTAAGATTTCCAAGTTATACACATAATGAAAACCTATACTTTGTTTCGGTCGAGTTCCCCATTCAAATGCATGTAACAGTGAGAAACGCACTGTCTTGGCGAAATAAAGCGTTTTGGTACAACTTCATATAAATAGCTGTAACTTTTGATAG
The DNA here is from genome assembly GCF_963969265.1 of Rhamphochromis sp. 'chilingali'. Taxonomy (NCBI): domain Eukaryota; kingdom Metazoa; phylum Chordata; class Actinopteri; order Cichliformes; family Cichlidae; genus Rhamphochromis; species Rhamphochromis sp. 'chilingali'. The sequence continues at coordinate 7,525,801 of NC_137933.1, forward strand.
AAGACTCAGACAAACATGTTTATGGCTTTATCTTATTAAACTCAAGGTCCCCGTGCTGGGAAAACAGGTTTTGCAGCTGTTTGAGCTAAGATTTCCAAGTTATACACATAATGAAAACCTATACTTTGTTTCGGTCGAGTTCCCCATTCAAATGCATGTAACAGTGAGAAACGCACTGTCTTGGCGAAAGAAAGCGTTTTTGTACAACTTCATATAAATAGCTGTAACTTTTGATAGAAGACTCAGACAAACATGTTTATGGCTTTATCTTATAGAACTCAAGGTCCCCGTGCTGGGAAAAAAGAACAGGTTTTGCAGCCATTTGAGCTAAGATTTTAAAATTATTCACATAATGAAAACCTATACTTTGTTTCGGGCGAGTTCCCCATTCAAATGCATGCAACAGTGAGAAACGCACTGTCTTGGCGAAAGAAAGCGTTTTTGTACAACTTCATATAAATAGCTGTAACTTTTGATAGAAGACTCAGACAAACATGTTTATGGCTTTATCTTATAGAACTCAAGGTCCCCGTGCTGGGAAAACAGGATTTGCAGCTGTTTGAGCTAAGATTTTCAAGTTATACACATAATGAAAACCTATACTTTGTTTCGGTCGAGTTCCCCATTCAAATGCATGTAACAGTGAGAAACGCACTGTCTTGGCGAAAGAAAGCGTTTTTGAACAACTTCATATAAATAGCTGTAACTTTTGATAGAAGACTCAGACAAACATGTTTATGGCTTTATCTTATAGAATTCAAGGTCCCCGTGCTGGGCAAAACAGGTTTTGCAGCTGTTTGAGCTAAGATTTCCAAGTTATTCACATAATGAAAACCTATACTTTGTTTCGGTCGAGTTCCCCATTCAAATGCATGTAACAGTGAGAAACGCACTGTCTTGGCGAAAGAAAGCGTTTTTGTACAACTTCATATAAATAGCTGTAACTTTTGATAGAAGACTCAGACAAACATGTTTATGGCTTTATCTTATAGAATTCAAGGTCCCCGTGCTGGGAAAACAGGTTTTGCAGCTGTTTGAGCTAAGATTTCCAAGTTATACACATAATGAAAACCTATACTTTGTTTCGGTCGAGTTCCCCATTCAAATGCATGTAACAGTGAGAAACGCACTGTCTTGGCGAAAGAAAGCGTTTTTGTACAACTTCATATAAATAGCTGTAACTTTTGATAGAAGACTCAGACAAACATGTTTATGGCTTTATCTTATAGAACTCAAGGTCCCCGTGCTGGGAAAAAAGAACAGGTTTTGCAGCCATTTGAGCTAAGATTTTAAAATTATTCACATAATGAAAACCTATACTTTGTTTCGGGCGAGTTCCCCATTCAAATGCATGCAACAGTGAGAAACGCACTGTCTTGGCGAAAGAAAGCGTTTTTGTACAACTTCATATAAATAGCTGTAACTTTTGATAGAAGACTCAGACAAACATGTTTATGGCTTTATCTTATAGAACTCAAGGTCCCCGTGCTGGGAAAACAGGATTTGCAGCTGTTTGAGCTAAGATTTTCAAGTTATACACATAATGAAAACCTATACTTTGTTTCGGTCGAGTTCCCCATTCAAATGCATGTAACAGTGAGAAACGCACTGTCTTGGCGAAATAAAGCGTTTTTGTACAACTTCATATAAATAGCTGTAACTTTTGATAGAAGACTCAGACAAACATGTTTATGGCTTTATCTTATAGAATTCAAGGTCCCCGTGCTGGCAAAACAGGATTTGCAGCTGTTTGAGCTAAGATTTCCAAGTTATTCACATAATGAAAACCTATACTTTGTTTCGGTCGAGTTCCCCATTCAAATGCATGTAAACAGTGAGAAACGCACTGTCTTGGCGAAAGAAAGCGTTTTTGTACAACTTCATATAAATAGCTGTAACTTTTGATAGAAGACTCAGACAAACATGTTTATGGCTTTATCTTATAGAACTCAAGGTCCCCGTGCTGGGAAAAAAGAACAGGTTTTGCAGCCATTTGAGCTAAGATTTCCAAGTTATACACATAATGAAAACCTATACTTTGTTTCGGTCGAGTTCCCCATTCAAATGCATGTAACAGTGAGAAACGCACTGTCTTGGCGAAATAAAGCGTTTTTGTACAACTTCATATAAATAGCTGTAACTTTTGATAGAAGACTCAGACAAACATGTTTATGGCTTTATCTTATAGAACTCAAGCTCCCCGTGCTGGGAAAACAGGATTTGCAGCTGTCTGAGCTAAGATTTCCAATTTATACACATAATGAAAACCTATACTTTGTTTCGGTCGAGTTCCCCATTCAAATGCATGCAACAGTGAGAAACGCACTGTCTTGGCGAAAGAAAGCGTTTTTGTACAACTTCATATAAATAGCTGTAACTTTTGATAGAAGACTCAGACAAACATGTTTATGGCTTTATCTTATAGAACTCAATATCCCCGTGCTGGGAAAACAGGATTTGCAGCTGTTGGAGCTAAGATTTTCAAGTTATACACATAATGAAAACCTATACTTTGTTTCGGTCGAGTTCCCCATTCAAATGCATGTAACAGTGAGAAACGCACTGTCTTGGCGAAATAAAGCGTTTTTGAACAACTTCATATAAATAGCTGTAACTTTTGATAGAAGACTCAGACAAACATGTTTATGGCTTTATCTTATAGAACTCAAGGTCCCCGTGCTGGGAAAACAGGATTTGCAGCTGTTTGAGCTAAGATTTTCAAGTTATACACATAATGAAAACCTATACTTTGTTTCGGTCGAGTTCCCCATTCAAATGCATGTAACAGTGAGAAACGCACTGTCTTGGCGAAATAAAGCGTTTTTGAACAACTTCATATAAATCGCTGTAACGTTTGATAGAAGACTCAGACAAACATGTTTATGGCTTTATCTTATAGAACTCAAGGTCCCCGTGCTGGGAAAACAGGTTTTGCAGCTGTTTGAGCTAAGATTTCCAAGTTATACACATAATGAAATCCTATACTTTGTTTCGGTCGAGTTCCCCATTCAAATGCATGTAACAGTGAGAAACGCACTGTCTTGGCGAAAGAAAGCGTTTTTGTACAACTTCATATAAATAGCTGTAACTTTTGATAGAAGACTCAGACAAACATGTTTATGGCTTTATCTTATAGAACTCAAGGTCCCCGTGCTGGGAAAACAGGTTTTGCAGCTGTTGGAGCTAAGATTTCCAAGTTATACACATAATGAAAACCTATACTTTGTTTCGGTCGAGTTCCCCATTCAAATGCATGTAACAGTGAGAAACGCACTGTCTTGGCGAAAGAAAGCGTTTTTGTACAACTTCATATAAATAGCTGTAACTTTTGATAGAAGACTCAGACAAACATGTTTATGGCTTTATCTTATAGAACTCAAGGTCCCCGTGCTGGGAAAACAGGTTTTGCAGCTGTTTGAGCTAAGATTTCCAAGTTATACACATAATGAAAACCTATACTTTGTTTCGGTCGAGTTCCCCATTCAAATGCATGTAACAGTGAGAAACGCACTGTCTTGGCGAAAGAAAGCGTTTTTGTACAACTTCATATAAATAGCTGTAACTTTTGATAGAAGACTCAGACAAACATGTTTATGGCTTTATCTTATAGAACTCAAGGTCCCCGTGCTGGGAAAACAGGTTTTGCAGCTGTTTGAGCTAAGATTTTCAAGTTATACACATAATGAAAACCTATACTTTGTTTCGGTCGAGTTCCCCATTCAAATGCATGTAACAGTGAGAAACGCACTGTCTTGGCGAAATAAAGCGTTTTTGTACAACTTCATATAAATAGCTGTAACTTTTGATAGAAGACTCAGACAAACATGTTTATGGCTTTATCTTATTAAACTCAAGGTCCCCGTGCTGGGAAAACAGGTTTTGCAGCTGTTGGAGCTAAGATTTCCAAGTTATACACATAATGAAAACCTATACTTTGTTTCGGTCGAGTTCCCCATTCAAATGCATGTAACAGTGAGAAACGCACTGTCTTGGCGAAAGAAAGCGTTTTTGAACAACTTCATATAAATAGCTGTCACTTTTGATAGAAGAATCGGATACACATGTTTATGGCTTTATCTTATAGAACTCAAGGTCCCCGTGCTGGGAAAACAGGATTTGCAGCTGTTGGAGCTAAGATTTTCAAGTTATACACATAATGAAAACCTATACTTTGTTTCGGTCGAGTTCCCCATTCAAATGCATGTAACAGTGAGAAACGCACTGTCTTGGCGAAAGAAAGCGTTTTTGTACAACTTCATATAAATAGCTGTAACTTTTGATAGAAGACTCAGACAAACATGTTTATGGCTTTATCTTATAGCATTCAAGGTCCCCGTGCTGGCAAAACAGGTTTTGCAGCTGTTTGAGCTAAGATTTCCAAGTTATTCACATAATGAAAACCTATACTTTGTTTCGGTCGAGTTCCCCATTCAAATGCATGTAACAGTGAGAAACGCACTGTCTTGGCGAAAGAAAGCGTTTTTGTACAACTTCATATAAATAGCTGTAACTTTTGATAGAAGACTCAGACAAACATGTTTATGGCTTTATCTTATAGAACTCAAGGTCCCCGTGCTGGGAAAACAGGTTTTGCAGCTGTTTGAGCTAAGATTTTCAAGTTATACACATAATGAAAACCTATACTTTGTTTCGGTCGAGTTCCCCATTCAAATGCATGTAACAGTGAGAAACGCACTGTCTTGGCGAAATAAAGCGTTTTTGTACAACTTCATATAAATAGCTGTAACTTTTGATAGAAGACTCAGACAAACATGTTTATGGCTTTATCTTATTAAACTCAAGGTCCCCGTGCTGGGAAAACAGGTTTTGCAGCTGTTGGAGCTAAGATTTCCAAGTTATACACATAATGAAAACCTATACTTTGTTTCGGTCGAGTTCCCCATTCAAATGCATGTAACAGTGAGAAACGCACTGTCTTGGCGAAAGAAAGCGTTTTTGAACAACTTCATATAAATAGCTGTAACTTTTGATAGAAGAATCGGATACACATGTTTATGGCTTTATCTTATAGAACTCAAGGTCCCCGTGCTGGGAAAACAGGATTTGCAGCTGTTGGAGCTAAGATTTTCAAGTTATACACATAATGAAAACCTATACTTTGTTTCGGTCGAGTTCCCCATTCAAATGCATGTAACAGTGAGAAACGCACTGTCTTGGCGAAATAAAGCGTTTTTGTACAACTTCATATAAATAGCTGTAACTTTTGATAGAAGACTCAGACAAACATGTTTATGGCTTTATCTTATAGCATTCAAGGTCCCCGTGCTGGCAAAACAGGTTTTGCAGCTGTTTGAGCTAAGATTTCCAAGTTATTCACATAATGAAAACCTATACTTTGTTTCGGTCGAGTTCCCCATTCAAATGCATGTAACAGTGAGAAACGCACTGTCTTGGCGAAAGAAAGCGTTTTTGTACAACTTCATATAAATAGCTGTAACTTTTGATAGAAGACTCAGACAAACATGTTTATGGCTTTATCTTATAGAACTCAATATCCCCGTGCTGGGCAAACAGGTTTTGCAGCCGTTTGAGCTAAGATTTTAAAATTATTCACATAATGAAAACCTATACTTTGTTTCGGGCGAGTTCCCCATTCAAATGCATGTAACAGTGAGAAACGCACTGTCTTGGCGAAATAAAGCGTTTTTGAACAACTTCATATAAATAGCTGTAACTTTTGATAGAAGACTCAGACAAACATGTTTATGGCTTTATCTTATAGAACTCAAGGTCCCCGTGCTGGGAAAACAGGATTTGCAGCTGTTGGAGCTAAGATTTTAAAATTATACACATAATGAAAACCTATACTTTGTTTCGGTCGAGTTCCCCATTCAAATGCATGTAACAGTGAGAAACGCACTGTCTTGGCGAAAGAAAGCGTTTTTGTACAACTTCATATAAATAGCTGTAACTTTTGATAGAAGACTCAGACAAACATGTTTATGGCTTTATCTTATAGAACTCAAGGTCCCCGTGCTGGGAAAAAAGAACAGGTTTTGCAGCCATTTGAGCTAAGATTTCCAAGTTATACACATAATGAAAACCTATACTTTGTTTCGGTCGAGTTCCCCATTCAAATGCATGTAACAGTGAGAAACGCACTGTCTTGGCGAAATAAAGCGTTTTTGTACAACTTCATATAAATAGCTGTAACTTTTGATAGAAGACTCAGACAAACATGTTTATGGCTTTATCTTATAGAACTCAAGGTCCCCGTGCTGGGAAAACAGGATTTGCAGCTGTTTGAGCTAAGATTTTCAAGTTATACACATAATGAAAACCTATACTTTGTTTCGGTCGAGTTCCCCATTCAAATGCATGTAACAGTGAGAAACGCACTGTCTTGGCGAAAGAAAGCGTTTTTGTACAACTTCATATAAATAGCTGTAACTTTTGATAGAAGACTCAGACAAACATGTTTATGGCTTTATCTTATAGAAGTCAAGGTCCCCGTGCTGGGAAAACAGGTTTTGCAGCTGTTTGAGCTAAGATTTCCAAGTTATACACATAATGAAAACCTATACTTTGTTTCGGTCGAGTTCCCCATTCAAATGCATGTAACAGTGAGAAACGCACTGTCTTGGCGAAAGAAAGCGTTTTTGTACAACTTCATATAAATAGCTGTAACTTTTGATAGAAGACTCAGACAAACATGTTTATGGCTTTATCTTATTAAACTCAAGGTCCCCGTGCTGGGAAAACAGGTTTTGCAGCTGTTTGAGCTAAGATTTCCAAGTTATACACATAATGAAAACCTATACTTTGTTTCGGTCGAGTTCCCCATTCAAATGCATGTAACAGTGAGAAACGCACTGTCTTGGCGAAAGAAAGCGTTTTTGAACAACTTCATATAAATAGCTGTAACTTTTGATAGAAGACTCAGACAAACATGTTTATGGCTTTATCTTATAGAACTCAATATCCCCGTGCTGGGCAAACAGGTTTTGCAGCCGTTTGAGCTAAGATTTTAAAATTATTCACATAATGAAAACCTATACTTTGTTTCGGGCGAGTTCCCCATTCAAATGCATGCAACAGTGAGAAACGCACTGTCTTGGCGAAAGAAAGCGTTTTTGTACAACTTCATATAAATAGCTGTAACTTTTGATAGAAGACTCAGACAAACATGTTTATGGCTTTATCTTATAGAACTCAATATCCCCGTGCTGGGCAAACAGGTTTTGCAGCCGTTTGAGCTAAGATTTTAAAATTATTCACATAATGAAAACCTATACTTTGTTTCGGGCGAGTTCCCCATTCAAATGCATGCAACAGTGAGAAACGCACTGTCTTGGCGAAAGAAAGCGTTTTTGTACAACTTCATATAAATAGCTGTAACTTTTGATAGAAGACTCAGAAAAACATGTTTATGGCTTTATCTTATAGAACTCAAGGTCCCCGTGCTGGGAAAACAGGATTTGCAGCTGTTGGAGCTAAGATTTTCAAGTTATACACATAATGAAAACCTATACTTTGTTTCGGTCGAGTTCCCCATTCAAATGCATGTAACAGTGAGAAACGCGCTGTCTTGGCGAAATAAAGCGTTTTTGAACAACTTCATATAAATAGCTGTAACTTTTGATAGAAGACTCAGACAAACATGTTTATGGCTTTATCTTATAGAACTCAAGGTCCCCGTGCTGGGAAAAAAGAACAGGTTTTGCAGCCATTTGAGCTAAGATTTCCAAGTTATACACATAATGAAAACCTATACTTTGTTTCGGTCGAGTTCCCCATTCAAATGCATGTAACAGTGAGAAACGCACTGTCTTGGCGAAATAAAGCGTTTTGGTACAACTTCATATAAATAGCTGTAACTTTTGATAGAAGACTCAGACAAACATGTTTATGGCTTTATCTTATTAAACTCAAGGTCCCCGTGCTGGGAAAACAGGTTTTGCAGCTGTTTGAGCTAAGATTTCCAAGTTATACACATAATGAAAACCTATACTTTGTTTCGGTCGAGTTCCCCATTCAAATGCATGTAACAGTGAGAAACGCACTGTCTTGGCGAAAGAAAGCGTTTTTGTACAACTTCATATAAATAGCTGTAACTTTTGATAGAAGACTCAGACAAACATGTTTATGGCTTTATCTTATAGAACTCAAGGTCCCCGTGCTGGGAAAACAGGTTTTGCAGCTGTTGGAGCTAAGATTTCCAAGTTATACACATAATGAAAACCTATACTTTGTTTCGGTCGAGTTCCCCATTCAAATGCATGTAACAGTGAGAAACGCACTGTCTTGGCGAAAGAAAGCGTTTTTGTACAACTTCATATAAATAGCTGTAACTTTTGATAGAAGACTCAGACAAACATGTTTATGGCTTTATCTTATAGAACTCAAGGTCCCCGTGCTGGGAAAACAGGTTTTGCAGCTGTTTGAGCTAAGATTTCCAAGTTATACACATAATGAAAACCTATACTTTGTTTCGGTCGAGTTCCCCATTCAAATGCATGTAACAGTGAGAAACGCACTGTCTTGGCGAAAGAAAGCGTTTTTGTACAACTTCATATAAATAGCTGTAACTTTTGATAGAAGACTCAGACAAACATGTTTATGGCTTTATCTTATAGAACTCAAGGTCCCCGTGCTGGGAAAACAGGTTTTGCAGCTGTTTGAGCTAAGATTTTCAAGTTATACACATAATGAAAACCTATACTTTGTTTCGGTCGAGTTCCCCATTCAAATGCATGTAACAGTGAGAAACGCACTGTCTTGGCGAAATAAAGCGTTTTTGTACAACTTCATATAAATAGCTGTAACTTTTGATAGAAGACTCAGACAAACATGTTTATGGCTTTATCTTATTAAACTCAAGGTCCCCGTGCTGGGAAAACAGGTTTTGCAGCTGTTGGAGCTAAGATTTCCAAGTTATACACATAATGAAAACCTATACTTTGTTTCGGTCGAGTTCCCCATTCAAATGCATGTAACAGTGAGAAACGCACTGTCTTGGCGAAAGAAAGCGTTTTTGAACAACTTCATATAAATAGCTGTCACTTTTGATAGAAGAATCGGATACACATGTTTATGGCTTTATCTTATAGAACTCAAGGTCCCCGTGCTGGGAAAACAGGATTTGCAGCTGTTGGAGCTAAGATTTTCAAGTTATACACATAATGAAAACCTATACTTTGTTTCGGTCGAGTTCCCCATTCAAATGCATGTAACAGTGAGAAACGCACTGTCTTGGCGAAAGAAAGCGTTTTTGTACAACTTCATATAAATAGCTGTAACTTTTGATAGAAGACTCAGACAAACATGTTTATGGCTTTATCTTATAGCATTCAAGGTCCCCGTGCTGGCAAAACAGGTTTTGCAGCTGTTTGAGCTAAGATTTCCAAGTTATTCACATAATGAAAACCTATACTTTGTTTCGGTCGAGTTCCCCATTCAAATGCATGTAACAGTGAGAAACGCACTGTCTTGGCGAAAGAAAGCGTTTTTGTACAACTTCATATAAATAGCTGTAACTTTTGATAGAAGACTCAGACAAACATGTTTATGGCTTTATCTTATAGAACTCAAGGTCCCCGTGCTGGGAAAACAGGTTTTGCAGCTGTTTGAGCTAAGATTTTCAAGTTATACACATAATGAAAACCTATACTTTGTTTCGGTCGAGTTCCCCATTCAAATGCATGTAACAGTGAGAAACGCACTGTCTTGGCGAAATAAAGCGTTTTTGTACAACTTCATATAAATAGCTGTAACTTTTGATAGAAGACTCAGACAAACATGTTTATGGCTTTATCTTATTAAACTCAAGGTCCCCGTGCTGGGAAAACAGGTTTTGCAGCTGTTGGAGCTAAGATTTCCAAGTTATACACATAATGAAAACCTATACTTTGTTTCGGTCGAGTTCCCCATTCAAATGCATGTAACAGTGAGAAACGCACTGTCTTGGCGAAAGAAAGCGTTTTTGAACAACTTCATATAAATAGCTGTAACTTTTGATAGAAGAATCGGATACACATGTTTATGGCTTTATCTTATAGAACTCAAGGTCCCCGTGCTGGGAAAACAGGATTTGCAGCTGTTGGAGCTAAGATTTTCAAGTTATACACATAATGAAAACCTATACTTTGTTTCGGTCGAGTTCCCCATTCAAATGCATGTAACAGTGAGAAACGCACTGTCTTGGCGAAATAAAGCGTTTTTGTACAACTTCATATAAATAGCTGTAACTTTTGATAGAAGACTCAGACAAACATGTTTATGGCTTTATCTTATAGCATTCAAGGTCCCCGTGCTGGCAAAACAGGTTTTGCAGCTGTTTGAGCTAAGATTTCCAAGTTATTCACATAATGAAAACCTATACTTTGTTTCGGTCGAGTTCCCCATTCAAATGCATGTAACAGTGAGAAACGCACTGTCTTGGCGAAAGAAAGCGTTTTTGTACAACTTCATATAAATAGCTGTAACTTTTGATAGAAGACTCAGACAAACATGTTTATGGCTTTATCTTATAGAACTCAATATCCCCGTGCTGGGCAAACAGGTTTTGCAGCCGTTTGAGCTAAGATTTTAAAATTATTCACATAATGAAAACCTATACTTTGTTTCGGGCGAGTTCCCCATTCAAATGCATGTAACAGTGAGAAACGCACTGTCTTGGCGAAATAAAGCGTTTTTGAACAACTTCATATAAATAGCTGTAACTTTTGATAGAAGACTCAGACAAACATGTTTATGGCTTTATCTTATAGAACTCAAGGTCCCCGTGCTGGGAAAACAGGATTTGCAGCTGTTGGAGCTAAGATTTTAAAATTATACACATAATGAAAACCTATACTTTGTTTCGGTCGAGTTCCCCATTCAAATGCATGTAACAGTGAGAAACGCACTGTCTTGGCGAAAGAAAGCGTTTTTGTACAACTTCATATAAATAGCTGTAACTTTTGATAGAAGACTCAGACAAACATGTTTATGGCTTTATCTTATAGAACTCAAGGTCCCCGTGCTGGGAAAAAAGAACAGGTTTTGCAGCCATTTGAGCTAAGATTTCCAAGTTATACACATAATGAAAACCTATACTTTGTTTCGGTCGAGTTCCCCATTCAAATGCATGTAACAGTGAGAAACGCACTGTCTTGGCGAAATAAAGCGTTTTTGTACAACTTCATATAAATAGCTGTAACTTTTGATAGAAGACTCAGACAAACATGTTTATGGCTTTATCTTATAGAACTCAAGGTCCCCGTGCTGGGAAAACAGGATTTGCAGCTGTTTGAGCTAAGATTTTCAAGTTATACACATAATGAAAACCTATACTTTGTTTCGGTCGAGTTCCCCATTCAAATGCATGTAACAGTGAGAAACGCACTGTCTTGGCGAAAGAAAGCGTTTTTGTACAACTTCATATAAATAGCTGTAACTTTTGATAGAAGACTCAGACAAACATGTTTATGGCTTTATCTTATAGAAGTCAAGGTCCCCGTGCTGGGAAAACAGGTTTTGCAGCTGTTTGAGCTAAGATTTCCAAGTTATACACATAATGAAAACCTATACTTTGTTTCGGTCGAGTTCCCCATTCAAATGCATGTAACAGTGAGAAACGCACTGTCTTGGCGAAAGAAAGCGTTTTTGTACAACTTCATATAAATAGCTGTAACTTTTGATAGAAGACTCAGACAAACATGTTTATGGCTTTATCTTATTAAACTCAAGGTCCCCGTGCTGGGAAAACAGGTTTTGCAGCTGTTTGAGCTAAGATTTCCAAGTTATACACATAATGAAAACCTATACTTTGTTTCGGTCGAGTTCCCCATTCAAATGCATGTAACAGTGAGAAACGCACTGTCTTGGCGAAAGAAAGCGTTTTTGAACAACTTCATATAAATAGCTGTAACTTTTGATAGAAGACTCAGACAAACATGTTTATGGCTTTATCTTATAGAACTCAATATCCCCGTGCTGGGCAAACAGGTTTTGCAGCCGTTTGAGCTAAGATTTTAAAATTATTCACATAATGAAAACCTATACTTTGTTTCGGGCGAGTTCCCCATTCAAATGCATGCAACAGTGAGAAACGCACTGTCTTGGCGAAAGAAAGCGTTTTTGTACAACTTCATATAAATAGCTGTAACTTTTGATAGAAGACTCAGACAAACATGTTTATGGCTTTATCTTATAGAACTCAATATCCCCGTGCTGGGCAAACAGGTTTTGCAGCCGTTTGAGCTAAGATTTTAAAATTATTCACATAATGAAAACCTATACTTTGTTTCGGGCGAGTTCCCCATTCAAATGCATGCAACAGTGAGAAACGCACTGTCTTGGCGAAAGAAAGCGTTTTTGTACAACTTCATATAAATAGCTGTAACTTTTGATAGAAGACTCAGAAAAACATGTTTATGGCTTTATCTTATAGAACTCAAGGTCCCCGTGCTGGGAAAACAGGATTTGCAGCTGTTGGAGCTAAGATTTTCAAGTTATACACATAATGAAAACCTATACTTTGTTTCGGTCGAGTTCCCCATTCAAATGCATGTAACAGTGAGAAACGCGCTGTCTTGGCGAAATAAAGCGTTTTTGAACAACTTCATATAAATAGCTGTAACTTTTGATAGAAGACTCAGACAAACATGTTTATGGCTTTATCTTATAGAACTCAAGGTCCCCGTGCTGGGAAAAAAGAACAGGTTTTGCAGCCATTTGAGCTAAGATTTCCAAGTTATACACATAATGAAAACCTATACTTTGTTTCGGTCGAGTTCCCCATTCAAATGCATGTAACAGTGAGAAACGCACTGTCTTGGCGAAATAAAGCGTTTTGGTACAACTTCATATAAATAGCTGTAACTTTTGATAGAAGACTCAGACAAACATGTTTATGGCTTTATCTTATTAAACTCAAGGTCCCCGTGCTGGGAAAACAGGTTTTGCAGCTGTTTGAGCTAAGATTTCCAAGTTATACACATAATGAAAACCTATACTTTGTTTCGGTCGAGTTCCCCATTCAAATGCATGTAACAGTGAGAAACGCACTGTCTTGGCGAAAGAAAGCGTTTTTGTACAACTTCATATAAATAGCTGTAACTTTTGATAGAAGACTCAGACAAACATGTTTATGGCTTTATCTTATAGAACTCAAGGTCCCCGTGCTGGGAAAAAAGAACAGGTTTTGCAGCCATTTGAGCTAAGATTTTAAAATTATTCACATAATGAAAACCTATACTTTGTTTCGGGCGAGTTCCCCATTCAAATGCATGCAACAGTGAGAAACGCACTGTCTTGGCGAAAGAAAGCGTTTTTGTACAACTTCATATAAATAGCTGTAACTTTTGATAGAAGACTCAGACAAACATGTTTATGGCTTTATCTTATAGAACTCAAGGTCCCCGTGCTGGGAAAACAGGATTTGCAGCTGTTTGAGCTAAGATTTTCAAGTTATACACATAATGAAAACCTATACTTTGTTTCGGTCGAGTTCCCCATTCAAATGCATGTAACAGTGAGAAACGCACTGTCTTGGCGAAAGAAAGCGTTTTTGAACAACTTCATATAAATAGCTGTAACTTTTGATAGAAGACTCAGACAAACATGTTTATGGCTTTATCTTATAGAATTCAAGGTCCCCGTGCTGGGCAAAACAGGTTTTGCAGCTGTTTGAGCTAAGATTTCCAAGTTATTCACATAATGAAAACCTATACTTTGTTTCGGTCGAGTTCCCCATTCAAATGCATGTAACAGTGAGAAACGCACTGTCTTGGCGAAAGAAAGCGTTTTTGTACAACTTCATATAAATAGCTGTAACTTTTGATAGAAGACTCAGACAAACATGTTTATGGCTTTATCTTATAGAACTCAAGGTCCCCGTGCTGGGAAAACAGGTTTTGCAGCTGTTTGAGCTAAGATTTCCAAGTTATACACATAATGAAAACCTATACTTTGTTTCGGTCGAGTTCCCCATTCAAATGCATGTAACAGTGAGAAACGCACTGTCTTGGCGAAAGAAAGCGTTTTTGTACAACTTCATATAAATAGCTGTAACTTTTGATAGAAGACTCAGACAAACATGTTTATGGCTTTATCTTATAGAACTCAAGGTCCCCGTGCTGGGAAAAAAGAACAGGTTTTGCAGCCATTTGAGCTAAGATTTTAAAATTATTCACATAATGAAAACCTATACTTTGTTTCGGGCGAGTTCCCCATTCAAATGCATGCAACAGTGAGAAACGCACTGTCTTGGCGAAAGAAAGCGTTTTTGTACAACTTCATATAAATAGCTGTAACTTTTGATAGAAGACTCAGACAAACATGTTTATGGCTTTATCTTATAGAACTCAAGGTCCCCGTGCTGGGAAAACAGGATTTGCAGCTGTTTGAGCTAAGATTTTCAAGTTATACACATAATGAAAACCTATACTTTGTTTCGGTCGAGTTCCCCATTCAAATGCATGTAACAGTGAGAAACGCACTGTCTTGGCGAAATAAAGCGTTTTTGTACAACTTCATATAAATAGCTGTAACTTTTGATAGAAGACTCAGACAAACATGTTTATGGCTTTATCTTATAGAATTCAAGGTCCCCGTGCTGGCAAAACAGGATTTGCAGCTGTTTGAGCTAAGATTTCCAAGTTATTCACATAATGAAAACCTATACTTTGTTTCGGTCGAGTTCCCCATTCAAATGCATGTAAACAGTGAGAAACGCACTGTCTTGGCGAAAGAAAGCGTTTTTGTACAACTTCATATAAATAGCTGTAACTTTTGATAGAAGACTCAGACAAACATGTTTATGGCTTTATCTTATAGAACTCAAGGTCCCCGTGCTGGGAAAAAAGAACAGGTTTTGCAGCCATTTGAGCTAAGATTTCCAAGTTATACACATAATGAAAACCTATACTTTGTTTCGGTCGAGTTCCCCATTCAAATGCATGTAACAGTGAGAAACGCACTGTCTTGGCGAAATAAAGCGTTTTTGTACAACTTCATATAAATAGCTGTAACTTTTGATAGAAGACTCAGACAAACATGTTTATGGCTTTATCTTATAGAACTCAAGCTCCCCGTGCTGGGAAAACAGGATTTGCAGCTGTCTGAGCTAAGATTTCCAATTTATACACATAATGAAAACCTATACTTTGTTTCGGTCGAGTTCCCCATTCAAATGCATGCAACAGTGAGAAACGCACTGTCTTGGCGAAAGAAAGCGTTTTTGTACAACTTCATATAAATAGCTGTAACTTTTGATAGAAGACTCAGACAAACATGTTTATGGCTTTATCTTATAGAACTCAATATCCCCGTGCTGGGAAAACAGGATTTGCAGCTGTTGGAGCTAAGATTTTCAAGTTATACACATAATGAAAACCTATACTTTGTTTCGGTCGAGTTCCCCATTCAAATGCATGTAACAGTGAGAAACGCACTGTCTTGGCGAAATAAAGCGTTTTTGAACAACTTCATATAAATAGCTGTAACTTTTGATAGAAGACTCAGACAAACATGTTTATGGCTTTATCTTATAGAACTCAAGGTCCCCGTGCTGGGAAAACAGGATTTGCAGCTGTTTGAGCTAAGATTTTCAAGTTATACACATAATGAAAACCTATACTTTGTTTCGGTCGAGTTCCCCATTCAAATGCATGTAACAGTGAGAAACGCACTGTCTTGGCGAAATAAAGCGTTTTTGAACAACTTCATATAAATCGCTGTAACGTTTGATAGAAGACTCAGACAAACATGTTTATGGCTTTATCTTATAGAACTCAAGGTCCCCGTGCTGGGAAAACAGGTTTTGCAGCTGTTTGAGCTAAGATTTCCAAGTTATACACATAATGAAATCCTATACTTTGTTTCGGTCGAGTTCCCCATTCAAATGCATGTAACAGTGAGAAACGCACTGTCTTGGCGAAAGAAAGCGTTTTTGTACAACTTCATATAAATAGCTGTAACTTTTGATAGAAGACTCAGACAAACATGTTTATGGCTTTATCTTATAGAACTCAAGGTCCCCGTGCTGGGAAAACAGGTTTTGCAGCTGTTGGAGCTAAGATTTCCAAGTTATACACATAATGAAAACCTATACTTTGTTTCGGTCGAGTTCCCCATTCAAATGCATGTAACAGTGAGAAACGCACTGTCTTGGCGAAAGAAAGCGTTTTTGTACAACTTCATATAAATAGCTGTAACTTTTGATAGAAGACTCAGACAAACATGTTTATGGCTTTATCTTATAGAACTCAAGGTCCCCGTGCTGGGAAAACAGGTTTTGCAGCTGTTTGAGCTAAGATTTCCAAGTTATACACATAATGAAAACCTATACTTTGTTTCGGTCGAGTTCCCCATTCAAATGCATGTAACAGTGAGAAACGCACTGTCTTGGCGAAAGAAAGCGTTTTTGTACAACTTCATATAAATAGCTGTAACTTTTGATAGAAGACTCAGACAAACATGTTTATGGCTTTATCTTATAGAACTCAAGGTCCCCGTGCTGGGAAAACAGGTTTTGCAGCTGTTTGAGCTAAGATTTTCAAGTTATACACATAATGAAAACCTATACTTTGTTTCGGTCGAGTTCCCCATTCAAATGCATGTAACAGTGAGAAACGCACTGTCTTGGCGAAATAAAGCGTTTTTGTACAACTTCATATAAATAGCTGTAACTTTTGATAGAAGACTCAGACAAACATGTTTATGGCTTTATCTTATTAAACTCAAGGTCCCCGTGCTGGGAAAACAGGTTTTGCAGCTGTTGGAGCTAAGATTTCCAAGTTATACACATAATGAAAACCTATACTTTGTTTCGGTCGAGTTCCCCATTCAAATGCATGTAACAGTGAGAAACGCACTGTCTTGGCGAAAGAAAGCGTTTTTGAACAACTTCATATAAATAGCTGTCACTTTTGATAGAAGAATCGGATACACATGTTTATGGCTTTATCTTATAGAACTCAAGGTCCCCGTGCTGGGAAAACAGGATTTGCAGCTGTTGGAGCTAAGATTTTCAAGTTATACACATAATGAAAACCTATACTTTGTTTCGGTCGAGTTCCCCATTCAAATGCATGTAACAGTGAGAAACGCACTGTCTTGGCGAAATAAAGCGTTTTTGTACAACTTCATATAAATAGCTGTAACTTTTGATAGAAGACTCAGACAAACATGTTTATGGCTTTATCTTATAGCATTCAAGGTCCCCGTGCTGGCAAAACAGGTTTTGCAGCTGTTTGAGCTAAGATTTCCAAGTTATTCACATAATGAAAACCTATACTTTGTTTCGGTCGAGTTCCCCATTCAAATGCATGTAACAGTGAGAAACGCACTGTCTTGGCGAAAGAAAGCGTTTTTGTACAACTTCATATAAATAGCTGTAACTTTTGATAGAAGACTCAGACAAACATGTTTATGGCTTTATCTTATAGAACTCAAGGTCCCCGTGCTGGGAAAACAGGTTTTGCAGCTGTTTGAGCTAAGATTTTCAAGTTATACACATAATGAAAACCTATACTTTGTTTCGGTCGAGTTCCCCATTCAAATGCATGTAACAGTGAGAAACGCACTGTCTTGGCGAAATAAAGCGTTTTTGTACAACTTCATATAAATAGCTGTAACTTTTGATAGAAGACTCAGACAAACATGTTTATGGCTTTATCTTATTAAACTCAAGGTCCCCGTGCTGGGAAAACAGGTTTTGCAGCTGTTGGAGCTAAGATTTCCAAGTTATACACATAATGAAAACCTATACTTTGTTTCGGTCGAGTTCCCCATTCAAATGCATGTAACAGTGAGAAACGCACTGTCTTGGCGAAAGAAAGCGTTTTTGAACAACTTCATATAAATAGCTGTAACTTTTGATAGAAGAATCGGATACACATGTTTATGGCTTTATCTTATAGAACTCAAGGTCCCCGTGCTGGGAAAACAGGATTTGCAGCTGTTGGAGCTAAGATTTTCAAGTTATACACATAATGAAAACCTATACTTTGTTTCGGTCGAGTTCCCCATTCAAATGCATGTAACAGTGAGAAACGCACTGTCTTGGCGAAATAAAGCGTTTTTGTACAACTTCATATAAATAGCTGTAACTTTTGATAGAAGACTCAGACAAACATGTTTATGGCTTTATCTTATAGCATTCAAGGTCACCGTGCTGGCAAAACAGGTTTTGCAGCTGTTTGAGCTAAGATTTCCAAGTTATTCACATAATGAAAACCTATACTTTGTTTCGGTCGAGTTCCCCATTCAAATGCATGTAACAGTGAGAAACGCACTGTCTTGGCGAAAGAAAGCGTTTTTGTACAACTTCATATAAATAGCTGTAACTTTTGATAGAAGACTCAGACAAACATGTTTATGGCTTTATCTTATAGAACTCAATATCCCCGTGCTGGGCAAACAGGTTTTGCAGCCGTTTGAGCTAAGATTTTAAAATTATTCACATAATGAAAACCTATACTTTGTTTCGGGCGAGTTCCCCATTCAAATGCATGTAACAGTGAGAAACGCACTGTCTTGGCGAAATAAAGCGTTTTTGAACAACTTCATATAAATAGCTGTAACTTTTGATAGAAGACTCAGACAAACATGTTTATGGCTTTATCTTATAGAACTCAAGGTCCCCGTGCTGGGAAAACAGGATTTGCAGCTGTTGGAGCTAAGATTTTAAAATTATACACATAATGAAAACCTATACTTTGTTTCGGTCGAGTTCCCCATTCAAATGCATGTAACAGTGAGAAACGCACTGTCTTGGCGAAAGAAAGCGTTTTTGTACAACTTCATATAAATAGCTGTAACTTTTGATAGAAGACTCAGACAAACATGTTTATGGCTTTATCTTATAGAACTCAATATCCCCGTGCTGGGCAAACAGGTTTTGCAGCCGTTTGAGCTAAGATTTTAAAATTATTCACATAATGAAAACCTATACTTTGTTTCGGGCGAGTTCCCCATTCAAATGCATGTAACAGTGAGAAACGCACTGTCTTGGCGAAATAAAGCGTTTTTGAACAACTTCATATAAATAGCTGTAACTTTTGATAGAAGACTCAGACAAACATGTTTATGGCTTTATCTTATAGAACTCAAGGTCCCCGTGCTGGGAAAACAGGATTTGCAGCTGTTGGAGCTAAGATTTTAAAATTATACACATAATGAAAACCTATACTTTGTTTCGGTCGAGTTCCCCATTCAAATGCATGTAACAGTGAGAAACGCACTGTCTTGGCGAAAGAAAGCGTTTTTGTACAACTTCATATAAATAGCTGTAACTTTTGATAGAAGACTCAGACAAACATGTTTATGGCTTTATCTTATAGAACTCAAGGTCCCCGTGCTGGGAAAACAGGATTTGCAGCTGTTGGAGCTAAGATTTTAAAATTATACACATAATGAAAACCTATACTTTGTTTCGGTCGAGTTCCCCATTCAAATGCATGTAACAGTGAGAAACGCACTGTCTTGGCGAAAGAAAGCGTTTTTGTACAACTTCATATAAATAGCTGTAACTTTTGATAGAAGACTCAGACAAACATGTTTATGGCTTTATCTTATAGAACTCAATATCCCCGTGCTGGGCAAACAGGTTTTGCAGCCGTTTGAGCTAAGATTTTAAAATTATTCACATAATGAAAACCTATACTTTGTTTCGGGCGAGTTCCCCATTCAAATGCATGTAACAGTGAGAAACGCACTGTCTTGGCGAAATAAAGCGTTTTTGAACAACTTCATATAAATAGCTGTAACTTTTGATAGAAGACTCAGACAAACATGTTTATGGCTTTATCTTATAGAACTCAAGGTCCCCGTGCTGGGAAAACAGGATTTGCAGCTGTTGGAGCTAAGATTTTAAAATTATACACATAATGAAAACCTATACTTTGTTTCGGTCGAGTTCCCCATTCAAATGCATGTAACAGTGAGAAACGCACTGTCTTGGCGAAAGAAAGCGTTTTTGTACAACTTCATATAAATAGCTGTAACTTTTGATAGAAGACTCAGACAAACATGTTTATGGCTTTATCTTATAGAACTCAAGCTCCCCGTGCTGGGAAAACAGGTTTTGCAGCTGTCTGAGCTAAGATTTCCAATTTATACACATAATGAAAACCTATACTTTGTTTCGGTCGAGTTCCCCATTCAAATGCATGCAACAGTGAGAAACGCACTGTCTTGGCGAAAGAAAGCGTTTTTGTACAACTTCATATAAATAGCTGTAACTTTTGATAGAAGACTCAGACAAACATGTTTATGGCTTTATCTTATAGAACTCAAGGTCCCCGTGCTGGGAAAACAGGATTTGCAGCTGTTGGAGCTAAGATTTTCAAGTTATACACATAATGAAAACCTATACTTTGTTTCGGTCGAGTTCCCCATTCAAATGCATGTAACAGTGAGAAACGCACTGTCTTGGCGAAATAAAGCGTTTTTGAACAACTTCATATAAATAGCTGTAACTTTTGATAGAAGACTCAGACAAACATGTTTATGGCTTTATCTTATAGAACTCAAGGTCCCCGTGCTGGGAAAACAGGATTTGCAGCTGTTGGAGCTAAGATTTTAAAATTATACACATAATGAAAACCTATACTTTGTTTCGGTCGAGTTCCCCATTCAAATGCATGTAACAGTGAGAAACGCACTGTCTTGGCGAAAGAAAGCGTTTTTGTACAACTTCATATAAATAGCTGTAACTTTTGATAGAAGACTCAGACAAACATGTTTATGGCTTTATCTTATAGAACTCAAGCTCCCCGTGCTGGGAAAACAGGTTTTGCAGCTGTCTGAGCTAAGATTTCCAATTTATACACATAATGAAAACCTATACTTTGTTTCGGTCGAGTTCCCCATTCAAATGCATGCAACAGTGAGAAACGCACTGTCTTGGCGAAAGAAAGCGTTTTTGTACAACTTCATATAAATAGCTGTAACTTTTGATAGAAGACTCAGACAAACATGTTTATGGCTTTATCTTATAGAACTCAAGGTCCCCGTGCTGGGAAAACAGGATTTGCAGCTGTTGGAGCTAAGATTTTCAAGTTATACACATAATGAAAACCTATACTTTGTTTCGGTCGAGTTCCCCATTCAAATGCATGTAACAGTGAGAAACGCACTGTCTTGGCGAAATAAAGCGTTTTTGAACAACTTCATATAAATAGCTGTAACTTTTGATAGAAGACTCAGACAAACATGTTTATGGCTTTATCTTATAGAACTCAAGGTCCCCGTGCTGGGAAAACAGGATTTGCAGCTGTTGGAGCTAAGATTTTAAAATTATACACATAATGAAAACCTATACTTTGTTTCGGTCGAGTTCCCCATTCAAATGCATGTAACAGTGAGAAACGCACTGTCTTGGCGAAAGAAAGCGTTTTTGTACAACTTCATATAAATAGCTGTAACTTTTGATAGAAGACTCAGACAAACATGTTTATGGCTTTATCTTATAGAACTCAAGCTCCCCGTGCTGGGAAAACAGGTTTTGCAGCTGTCTGAGCTAAGATTTCCAATTTATACACATAATGAAAACCTATACTTTGTTTCGGTCGAGTTCCCCATTCAAATGCATGCAACAGTGAGAAACGCACTGTCTTGGCGAAAGAAAGCGTTTTTGTACAACTTCATATAAATAGCTGTAACTTTTGATAGAAGACTCAGACAAACATGTTTATGGCTTTATCTTATAGAACTCAAGGTCCCCGTGCTGGGAAAACAGGATTTGCAGCTGTTGGAGCTAAGATTTTCAAGTTATACACATAATGAAAACCTATACTTTGTTTCGGTCGAGTTCCCCATTCAAATGCATGTAACAGTGAGAAACGCACTGTCTTGGCGAAATAAAGCGTTTTTGAACAACTTCATATAAATAGCTGTAACTTTTGATAGAAGACTCAGACAAACATGTTTATGGCTTTATCTTATAGAACTCAAGGTCCCCGTGCTGGGAAAACAGGATTTGCAGCTGTTTGAGCTAAGATTTTCAAGTTATACACATAATGAAAACCTATACTTTGTTTCGGTCGAGTTCCCCATTCAAATGCATGTAACAGTGAGAAACGCACTGTCTTGGCGAAAGAAAGCGTTTTTGTACAACTTCATATAAATAGCTGTAACTTTTGATAGAAGACTCAGACAAACATGTTTATGGCTTTATCTTATAGAACTCAATATCCCCGTGCTGGGCAAACAGGTTTTGCAGCCGTTTGAGCTAAGATTTTAAAATTATTCACATAATGAAAACCTATACTTTGTTTCGGGCGAGTTCCCCATTCAAATGCATGTAACAGTGAGAAACGCACTGTCTTGGCGAAATAAAGCGTTTTTGAACAACTTCATATAAATAGCTGTAACTTTTGATAGAAGACTCAGACAAACATGTTTATGGCTTTATCTTATAGAACTCAAGGTCCCCGTGCTGGGAAAACAGGATTTGCAGCTGTTGGAGCTAAGATTTTAAAATTATACACATAATGAAAACCTATACTTTGTTTCGGTCGAGTTCCCCATTCAAATGCATGTAACAGTGAGAAACGCACTGTCTTGGCGAAAGAAAGCGTTTTTGTACAACTTCATATAAATAGCTGTAACTTTTGATAGAAGACTCAGACAAACATGTTTATGGCTTTATCTTATAGAACTCAAGCTCCCCGTGCTGGGAAAACAGGTTTTGCAGCTGTCTGAGCTAAGATTTCCAATTTATACACATAATGAAAACCTATACTTTGTTTCGGTCGAGTTCCCCATTCAAATGCATGCAACAGTGAGAAACGCACTGTCTTGGCGAAAGAAAGCGTTTTTGTACAACTTCATATAAATAGCTGTAACTTTTGATAGAAGACTCAGACAAACATGTTTATGGCTTTATCTTATAGAACTCAATATCCCCGTGCTGGGCAAACAGGATTTGCAGCTGTTGGAGCTAAGATTTTCAAGTTATACACATAATGAAAACCTATACTTTGTTTCGGTCGAGTTCCCCATTCAAATGCATGTAACAGTGAGAAACGCACTGTCTTGGCGAAATAAAGCGTTTTTGAACAACTTCATATAAATAGCTGTAACTTTTGATAGAAGACTCAGACAAACATGTTTATGGCTTTATCTTATAGAACTCAAGGTCCCCGTGCTGGGAAAACAGGATTTGCAGCTGTTTGAGCTAAGATTTTCAAGTTATACACATAATGAAAACCTATACTTTGTTTCGGTCGAGTTCCCCATTCAAATGCATGTAACAGTGAGAAACGCACTGTCTTGGCGAAAGAAAGCGTTTTTGTACAACTTCATATAAATAGCTGTAACTTTTGATAGAAGACTCAGACAAACATGTTTATGGCTTTATCTTATAGAACTCAAGGTCCCCGTGCTGGGAAAACAGGTTTTGCAGCTGTTTGAGCTAAGATTTCCAAGTTATACACATAATGAAAACCTATACTTTGTTTCGGTCGAGTTCCCCATTCAAATGCATGTAACAGTGAGAAACGCACTGTCTTGGCGAAATAAAGCGTTTTTGTACAACTTCATATAAATAGCTGTAACTTTTGATAGAAGACTCAGACAAACATGTTTATGGCTTTATCTTATTAAACTCAAGGTCCCCGTGCTGGGAAAACAGGTTTTGCAGCTGTTGGAGCTAAGATTTCCAAGTTATACACATAATGAAAACCTATACTTTGTTTCGGTCGAGTTCCCCATTCAAATGCATGTAACAGTGAGAAACGCACTGTCTTGGCGAAATAAAGCGTTTTTGAACAACTTCATATAAATAGCTGTCACTTTTGATAGAAGAATCGGATACACATGTTTATGGCTTTATCTTATAGAACTCAAGGTCCCCGTGCTGGGAAAACAGGATTTGCAGCTGTTGGAGCTAAGATTTTCAAGTTATACACATAATGAAAACCTATACTTTGTTTCGGTCGAGTTCCCCATTCAAATGCATGTAACAGTGAGAAACGCACTGTCTTGGCGAAAGAAAGCGTTTTTGTACAACTTCATATAAATAGCTGTAACTTTTGATAGAAGACTCAGACAAACATGTTTATGGCTTTATCTTATAGAACTCAATATCCCCGTGCTGGGCAAACAGGTTTTGCAGCCGTTTGAGCTAAGATTTTAAAATTATTCACATAATGAAAACCTATACTTTGTTTCGGGCGAGTTCCCCATTCAAATGCATGTAACAGTGAGAAACGCACTGTCTTGGCGAAATAAAGCGTTTTTGAACAACTTCATATAAATAGCTGTAACTTTTGATAGAAGACTCAGACAAACATGTTTATGGCTTTATCTTATAGAACTCAAGGTCCCCGTGCTGGGAAAACAGGATTTGCAGCTGTTGGAGCTAAGATTTTAAAATTATACACATAATGAAAACCTATACTTTGTTTCGGTCGAGTTCCCCATTCAAATGCATGTAACAGTGAGAAACGCACTGTCTTGGCGAAAGAAAGCGTTTTTGTACAACTTCATATAAATAGCTGTAACTTTTGATAGAAGACTCAGACAAACATGTTTATGGCTTTATCTTATAGAACTCAAGGTCCCCGTGCTGGGAAAACAGGATTTGCAGCTGTTGGAGCTAAGATTTTAAAATTATACACATAATGAAAACCTATACTTTGTTTCGGTCGAGTTCCCCATTCAAATGCATGTAACAGTGAGAAACGCACTGTCTTGGCGAAAGAAAGCGTTTTTGTACAACTTCATATAAATAGCTGTAACTTTTGATAGAAGACTCAGACAAACATGTTTATGGCTTTATCTTATAGAACTCAATATCCCCGTGCTGGGCAAACAGGTTTTGCAGCCGTTTGAGCTAAGATTTTAAAATTATTCACATAATGAAAACCTATACTTTGTTTCGGGCGAGTTCCCCATTCAAATGCATGTAACAGTGAGAAACGCACTGTCTTGGCGAAATAAAGCGTTTTTGAACAACTTCATATAAATAGCTGTAACTTTTGATAGAAGACTCAGACAAACATGTTTATGGCTTTATCTTATAGAACTCAAGGTCCCCGTGCTGGGAAAACAGGATTTGCAGCTGTTGGAGCTAAGATTTTAAAATTATACACATAATGAAAACCTATACTTTGTTTCGGTCGAGTTCCCCATTCAAATGCATGTAACAGTGAGAAACGCACTGTCTTGGCGAAAGAAAGCGTTTTTGTACAACTTCATATAAATAGCTGTAACTTTTGATAGAAGACTCAGACAAACATGTTTATGGCTTTATCTTATAGAACTCAAGCTCCCCGTGCTGGGAAAACAGGTTTTGCAGCTGTCTGAGCTAAGATTTCCAATTTATACACATAATGAAAACCTATACTTTGTTTCGGTCGAGTTCCCCATTCAAATGCATGCAACAGTGAGAAACGCACTGTCTTGGCGAAAGAAAGCGTTTTTGTACAACTTCATATAAATCGCTGTAACTTTTGATAGAAGACTCAGACAAACATGTTTATGGCTTTATCTTATAGAACTCAAGGTCCCCGTGCTGGGAAAACAGGATTTGCAGCTGTTGGAGCTAAGATTTTCAAGTTATACACATAATGAAAACCTATACTTTGTTTCGGTCGAGTTCCCCATTCAAATGCATGTAACAGTGAGAAACGCACTGTCTTGGCGAAATAAAGCGTTTTTGAACAACTTCATATAAATAGCTGTAACTTTTGATAGAAGACTCAGACAAACATGTTTATGGCTTTATCTTATAGAACTCAAGGTCCCCGTGCTGGGAAAACAGGATTTGCAGCTGTTGGAGCTAAGATTTTAAAATTATACACATAATGAAAACCTATACTTTGTTTCGGTCGAGTTCCCCATTCAAATGCATGTAACAGTGAGAAACGCACTGTCTTGGCGAAAGAAAGCGTTTTTGTACAACTTCATATAAATAGCTGTAACTTTTGATAGAAGACTCAGACAAACATGTTTATGGCTTTATCTTATAGAACTCAAGCTCCCCGTGCTGGGAAAACAGGTTTTGCAGCTGTCTGAGCTAAGATTTCCAATTTATACACATAATGAAAACCTATACTTTGTTTCGGTCGAGTTCCCCATTCAAATGCATGCAACAGTGAGAAACGCACTGTCTTGGCGAAAGAAAGCGTTTTTGTACAACTTCATATAAATAGCTGTAACTTTTGATAGAAGACTCAGACAAACATGTTTATGGCTTTATCTTATAGAACTCAAGGTCCCCGTGCTGGGAAAACAGGATTTGCAGCTGTTGGAGCTAAGATTTTCAAGTTATACACATAATGAAAACCTATACTTTGTTTCGGTCGAGTTCCCCATTCAAATGCATGTAACAGTGAGAAACGCACTGTCTTGGCGAAATAAAGCGTTTTTGAACAACTTCATATAAATAGCTGTAACTTTTGATAGAAGACTCAGACAAACATGTTTATGGCTTTATCTTATAGAACTCAAGGTCCCCGTGCTGGGAAAACAGGATTTGCAGCTGTTGGAGCTAAGATTTTAAAATTATACACATAATGAAAACCTATACTTTGTTTCGGTCGAGTTCCCCATTCAAATGCATGTAACAGTGAGAAACGCACTGTCTTGGCGAAAGAAAGCGTTTTTGTACAACTTCATATAAATAGCTGTAACTTTTGATAGAAGACTCAGACAAACATGTTTATGGCTTTATCTTATAGAACTCAAGCTCCCCGTGCTGGGAAAACAGGTTTTGCAGCTGTCTGAGCTAAGATTTCCAATTTATACACATAATGAAAACCTATACTTTGTTTCGGTCGAGTTCCCCATTCAAATGCATGCAACAGTGAGAAACGCACTGTCTTGGCGAAAGAAAGCGTTTTTGTACAACTTCATATAAATAGCTGTAACTTTTGATAGAAGACTCAGACAAACATGTTTATGGCTTTATCTTATAGAACTCAAGGTCCCCGTGCTGGGAAAACAGGATTTGCAGCTGTTGGAGCTAAGATTTTCAAGTTATACACATAATGAAAACCTATACTTTGTTTCGGTCGAGTTCCCCATTCAAATGCATGTAACAGTGAGAAACGCACTGTCTTGGCGAAATAAAGCGTTTTTGAACAACTTCATATAAATAGCTGTAACTTTTGATAGAAGACTCAGACAAACATGTTTATGGCTTTATCTTATAGAACTCAAGGTCCCCGTGCTGGGAAAACAGGATTTGCAGCTGTTTGAGCTAAGATTTTCAAGTTATACACATAATGAAAACCTATACTTTGTTTCGGTCGAGTTCCCCATTCAAATGCATGTAACAGTGAGAAACGCACTGTCTTGGCGAAAGAAAGCGTTTTTGTACAACTTCATATAAATAGCTGTAACTTTTGATAGAAGACTCAGACAAACATGTTTATGGCTTTATCTTATAGAACTCAATATCCCCGTGCTGGGCAAACAGGTTTTGCAGCCGTTTGAGCTAAGATTTTAAAATTATTCACATAATGAAAACCTATACTTTGTTTCGGGCGAGTTCCCCATTCAAATGCATGTAACAGTGAGAAACGCACTGTCTTGGCGAAATAAAGCGTTTTTGAACAACTTCATATAAATAGCTGTAACTTTTGATAGAAGACTCAGACAAACATGTTTATGGCTTTATCTTATAGAACTCAAGGTCCCCGTGCTGGGAAAACAGGATTTGCAGCTGTTGGAGCTAAGATTTTAAAATTATACACATAATGAAAACCTATACTTTGTTTCGGTCGAGTTCCCCATTCAAATGCATGTAACAGTGAGAAACGCACTGTCTTGGCGAAAGA
Source organism: Rhamphochromis sp. 'chilingali' (assembly GCF_963969265.1). Classification (NCBI taxonomy): domain Eukaryota; kingdom Metazoa; phylum Chordata; class Actinopteri; order Cichliformes; family Cichlidae; genus Rhamphochromis; species Rhamphochromis sp. 'chilingali'. The sequence goes on from NC_137933.1 coordinate 7,553,538, forward strand.
AAGCGTTTTTGTACAACTTCATATAAATAGCTGTAACTTTTGATAGAAGACTCAGACAAACATGTTTATGGCTTTATCTTATAGAACTCAAGCTCCCCGTGCTGGGAAAACAGGTTTTGCAGCTGTCTGAGCTAAGATTTCCAATTTATACACATAATGAAAACCTATACTTTGTTTCGGTCGAGTTCCCCATTCAAATGCATGCAACAGTGAGAAACGCACTGTCTTGGCGAAAGAAAGCGTTTTTGTACAACTTCATATAAATAGCTGTAACTTTTGATAGAAGACTCAGACAAACATGTTTATGGCTTTATCTTATAGAACTCAATATCCCCGTGCTGGGCAAACAGGATTTGCAGCTGTTGGAGCTAAGATTTTCAAGTTATACACATAATGAAAACCTATACTTTGTTTCGGTCGAGTTCCCCATTCAAATGCATGTAACAGTGAGAAACGCACTGTCTTGGCGAAATAAAGCGTTTTTGAACAACTTCATATAAATAGCTGTAACTTTTGATAGAAGACTCAGACAAACATGTTTATGGCTTTATCTTATAGAACTCAAGGTCCCCGTGCTGGGAAAACAGGATTTGCAGCTGTTTGAGCTAAGATTTTCAAGTTATACACATAATGAAAACCTATACTTTGTTTCGGTCGAGTTCCCCATTCAAATGCATGTAACAGTGAGAAACGCACTGTCTTGGCGAAAGAAAGCGTTTTTGTACAACTTCATATAAATAGCTGTAACTTTTGATAGAAGACTCAGACAAACATGTTTATGGCTTTATCTTATAGAACTCAAGGTCCCCGTGCTGGGAAAACAGGTTTTGCAGCTGTTTGAGCTAAGATTTCCAAGTTATACACATAATGAAAACCTATACTTTGTTTCGGTCGAGTTCCCCATTCAAATGCATGTAACAGTGAGAAACGCACTGTCTTGGCGAAAGAAAGCGTTTTTGTACAACTTCATATAAATAGCTGTAACTTTTGATAGAAGACTCAGACAAACATGTTTATGGCTTTATCTTATAGAACTCAAGGTCCCCGTGCTGGGAAAACAGGTTTTGCAGCTGTTTGAGCTAAGATTTCCAAGTGATACACATAATGAAAACCTATACTTTGTTTCGGTCGAGTTCCCCATTCAAATGCATGTAACAGTGAGAAACGCACTGTCTTGGCGAAAGAAAGCGTTTTTGAACAACTTCATATAAATAGCTGTAACTTTTGATAGAAGACTCAGACAAACATGTTTATGGCTTTATCTTATAGAACTCAAGGTCCCCGTGCTGGGAAAACAGGATTTGCAGCTGTTGGAGCTAAGATTTTAAAATTATACACATAATGAAAACCTATACTTTGTTTCGGTCGAGTTCCCCATTCAAATGCATGTAACAGTGAGAAACGCACTGTCTTGGCGAAAGAAAGCGTTTTTGTACAACTTCATATAAATAGCTGTAACTTTTGATAGAAGACTCAGACAAACATGTTTATGGCTTTATCTTATAGAACTCAATATCCCCGTGCTGGGCAAACAGGTTTTGCAGCCGTTTGAGCTAAGATTTTAAAATTATTCACATAATGAAAACCTATACTTTGTTTCGGGCGAGTTCCCCATTCAAATGCATGTAACAGTGAGAAACGCACTGTCTTGGCGAAATAAAGCGTTTTTGAACAACTTCATATAAATAGCTGTAACTTTTGATAGAAGACTCAGACAAACATGTTTATGGCTTTATCTTATAGAACTCAAGGTCCCCGTGCTGGGAAAACAGGATTTGCAGCTGTTGGAGCTAAGATTTTAAAATTATACACATAATGAAAACCTATACTTTGTTTCGGTCGAGTTCCCCATTCAAATGCATGTAACAGTGAGAAACGCACTGTCTTGGCGAAAGAAAGCGTTTTTGTACAACTTCATATAAATAGCTGTAACTTTTGATAGAAGACTCAGACAAACATGTTTATGGCTTTATCTTATAGAACTCAAGCTCCCCGTGCTGGGAAAACAGGTTTTGCAGCTGTCTGAGCTAAGATTTCCAATTTATACACATAATGAAAACCTATACTTTGTTTCGGTCGAGTTCCCCATTCAAATGCATGCAACAGTGAGAAACGCACTGTCTTGGCGAAAGAAAGCGTTTTTGTACAACTTCATATAAATAGCTGTAACTTTTGATAGAAGACTCAGACAAACATGTTTATGGCTTTATCTTATAGAACTCAATATCCCCGTGCTGGGCAAACAGGATTTGCAGCTGTTGGAGCTAAGATTTTCAAGTTATACACATAATGAAAACCTATACTTTGTTTCGGTCGAGTTCCCCATTCAAATGCATGTAACAGTGAGAAACGCACTGTCTTGGCGAAATAAAGCGTTTTTGAACAACTTCATATAAATAGCTGTAACTTTTGATAGAAGACTCAGACAAACATGTTTATGGCTTTATCTTATAGAACTCAAGGTCCCCGTGCTGGGAAAACAGGATTTGCAGCTGTTTGAGCTAAGATTTTCAAGTTATACACATAATGAAAACCTATACTTTGTTTCGGTCGAGTTCCCCATTCAAATGCATGTAACAGTGAGAAACGCACTGTCTTGGCGAAAGAAAGCGTTTTTGTACAACTTCATATAAATAGCTGTAACTTTTGATAGAAGACTCAGACAAACATGTTTATGGCTTTATCTTATAGAACTCAAGGTCCCCGTGCTGGGAAAACAGGTTTTGCAGCTGTTTGAGCTAAGATTTCCAAGTTATACACATAATGAAAACCTATACTTTGTTTCGGTCGAGTTCCCCATTCAAATGCATGTAACAGTGAGAAACGCACTGTCTTGGCGAAATAAAGCGTTTTTGTACAACTTCATATAAATAGCTGTAACTTTTGATAGAAGACTCAGACAAACATGTTTATGGCTTTATCTTATTAAACTCAAGGTCCCCGTGCTGGGAAAACAGGTTTTGCAGCTGTTGGAGCTAAGATTTCCAAGTTATACACATAATGAAAACCTATACTTTGTTTCGGTCGAGTTCCCCATTCAAATGCATGTAACAGTGAGAAACGCACTGTCTTGGCGAAATAAAGCGTTTTTGAACAACTTCATATAAATAGCTGTCACTTTTGATAGAAGAATCGGATACACATGTTTATGGCTTTATCTTATAGAACTCAAGGTCCCCGTGCTGGGAAAACAGGATTTGCAGCTGTTGGAGCTAAGATTTTCAAGTTATACACATAATGAAAACCTATACTTTGTTTCGGTCGAGTTCCCCATTCAAATGCATGTAACAGTGAGAAACGCACTGTCTTGGCGAAAGAAAGCGTTTTTGTACAACTTCATATAAATAGCTGTAACTTTTGATAGAAGACTCAGACAAACATGTTTATGGCTTTATCTTATAGAACTCAATATCCCCGTGCTGGGCAAACAGGTTTTGCAGCCGTTTGAGCTAAGATTTTAAAATTATTCACATAATGAAAACCTATACTTTGTTTCGGGCGAGTTCCCCATTCAAATGCATGTAACAGTGAGAAACGCACTGTCTTGGCGAAATAAAGCGTTTTTGAACAACTTCATATAAATAGCTGTAACTTTTGATAGAAGACTCAGACAAACATGTTTATGGCTTTATCTTATAGAACTCAAGGTCCCCGTGCTGGGAAAACAGGATTTGCAGCTGTTGGAGCTAAGATTTTAAAATTATACACATAATGAAAACCTATACTTTGTTTCGGTCGAGTTCCCCATTCAAATGCATGTAACAGTGAGAAACGCACTGTCTTGGCGAAAGAAAGCGTTTTTGTACAACTTCATATAAATAGCTGTAACTTTTGATAGAAGACTCAGACAAACATGTTTATGGCTTTATCTTATAGAACTCAAGGTCCCCGTGCTGGGAAAACAGGATTTGCAGCTGTTGGAGCTAAGATTTTAAAATTATACACATAATGAAAACCTATACTTTGTTTCGGTCGAGTTCCCCATTCAAATGCATGTAACAGTGAGAAACGCACTGTCTTGGCGAAAGAAAGCGTTTTTGTACAACTTCATATAAATAGCTGTAACTTTTGATAGAAGACTCAGACAAACATGTTTATGGCTTTATCTTATAGAACTCAATATCCCCGTGCTGGGCAAACAGGTTTTGCAGCCGTTTGAGCTAAGATTTTAAAATTATTCACATAATGAAAACCTATACTTTGTTTCGGGCGAGTTCCCCATTCAAATGCATGTAACAGTGAGAAACGCACTGTCTTGGCGAAATAAAGCGTTTTTGAACAACTTCATATAAATAGCTGTAACTTTTGATAGAAGACTCAGACAAACATGTTTATGGCTTTATCTTATAGAACTCAAGGTCCCCGTGCTGGGAAAACAGGATTTGCAGCTGTTGGAGCTAAGATTTTAAAATTATACACATAATGAAAACCTATACTTTGTTTCGGTCGAGTTCCCCATTCAAATGCATGTAACAGTGAGAAACGCACTGTCTTGGCGAAAGAAAGCGTTTTTGTACAACTTCATATAAATAGCTGTAACTTTTGATAGAAGACTCAGACAAACATGTTTATGGCTTTATCTTATAGAACTCAAGCTCCCCGTGCTGGGAAAACAGGTTTTGCAGCTGTCTGAGCTAAGATTTCCAATTTATACACATAATGAAAACCTATACTTTGTTTCGGTCGAGTTCCCCATTCAAATGCATGCAACAGTGAGAAACGCACTGTCTTGGCGAAAGAAAGCGTTTTTGTACAACTTCATATAAATCGCTGTAACTTTTGATAGAAGACTCAGACAAACATGTTTATGGCTTTATCTTATAGAACTCAAGGTCCCCGTGCTGGGAAAACAGGATTTGCAGCTGTTGGAGCTAAGATTTTCAAGTTATACACATAATGAAAACCTATACTTTGTTTCGGTCGAGTTCCCCATTCAAATGCATGTAACAGTGAGAAACGCACTGTCTTGGCGAAATAAAGCGTTTTTGAACAACTTCATATAAATAGCTGTAACTTTTGATAGAAGACTCAGACAAACATGTTTATGGCTTTATCTTATAGAACTCAAGGTCCCCGTGCTGGGAAAACAGGATTTGCAGCTGTTGGAGCTAAGATTTTAAAATTATACACATAATGAAAACCTATACTTTGTTTCGGTCGAGTTCCCCATTCAAATGCATGTAACAGTGAGAAACGCACTGTCTTGGCGAAAGAAAGCGTTTTTGTACAACTTCATATAAATAGCTGTAACTTTTGATAGAAGACTCAGACAAACATGTTTATGGCTTTATCTTATAGAACTCAAGCTCCCCGTGCTGGGAAAACAGGTTTTGCAGCTGTCTGAGCTAAGATTTCCAATTTATACACATAATGAAAACCTATACTTTGTTTCGGTCGAGTTCCCCATTCAAATGCATGCAACAGTGAGAAACGCACTGTCTTGGCGAAAGAAAGCGTTTTTGTACAACTTCATATAAATAGCTGTAACTTTTGATAGAAGACTCAGACAAACATGTTTATGGCTTTATCTTATAGAACTCAAGGTCCCCGTGCTGGGAAAACAGGATTTGCAGCTGTTGGAGCTAAGATTTTCAAGTTATACACATAATGAAAACCTATACTTTGTTTCGGTCGAGTTCCCCATTCAAATGCATGTAACAGTGAGAAACGCACTGTCTTGGCGAAATAAAGCGTTTTTGAACAACTTCATATAAATAGCTGTAACTTTTGATAGAAGACTCAGACAAACATGTTTATGGCTTTATCTTATAGAACTCAAGGTCCCCGTGCTGGGAAAACAGGATTTGCAGCTGTTGGAGCTAAGATTTTAAAATTATACACATAATGAAAACCTATACTTTGTTTCGGTCGAGTTCCCCATTCAAATGCATGTAACAGTGAGAAACGCACTGTCTTGGCGAAAGAAAGCGTTTTTGTACAACTTCATATAAATAGCTGTAACTTTTGATAGAAGACTCAGACAAACATGTTTATGGCTTTATCTTATAGAACTCAAGCTCCCCGTGCTGGGAAAACAGGTTTTGCAGCTGTCTGAGCTAAGATTTCCAATTTATACACATAATGAAAACCTATACTTTGTTTCGGTCGAGTTCCCCATTCAAATGCATGCAACAGTGAGAAACGCACTGTCTTGGCGAAAGAAAGCGTTTTTGTACAACTTCATATAAATAGCTGTAACTTTTGATAGAAGACTCAGACAAACATGTTTATGGCTTTATCTTATAGAACTCAAGGTCCCCGTGCTGGGAAAACAGGATTTGCAGCTGTTGGAGCTAAGATTTTCAAGTTATACACATAATGAAAACCTATACTTTGTTTCGGTCGAGTTCCCCATTCAAATGCATGTAACAGTGAGAAACGCACTGTCTTGGCGAAATAAAGCGTTTTTGAACAACTTCATATAAATAGCTGTAACTTTTGATAGAAGACTCAGACAAACATGTTTATGGCTTTATCTTATAGAACTCAAGGTCCCCGTGCTGGGAAAACAGGATTTGCAGCTGTTTGAGCTAAGATTTTCAAGTTATACACATAATGAAAACCTATACTTTGTTTCGGTCGAGTTCCCCATTCAAATGCATGTAACAGTGAGAAACGCACTGTCTTGGCGAAAGAAAGCGTTTTTGTACAACTTCATATAAATAGCTGTAACTTTTGATAGAAGACTCAGACAAACATGTTTATGGCTTTATCTTATAGAACTCAATATCCCCGTGCTGGGCAAACAGGTTTTGCAGCCGTTTGAGCTAAGATTTTAAAATTATTCACATAATGAAAACCTATACTTTGTTTCGGGCGAGTTCCCCATTCAAATGCATGTAACAGTGAGAAACGCACTGTCTTGGCGAAATAAAGCGTTTTTGAACAACTTCATATAAATAGCTGTAACTTTTGATAGAAGACTCAGACAAACATGTTTATGGCTTTATCTTATAGAACTCAAGGTCCCCGTGCTGGGAAAACAGGATTTGCAGCTGTTGGAGCTAAGATTTTAAAATTATACACATAATGAAAACCTATACTTTGTTTCGGTCGAGTTCCCCATTCAAATGCATGTAACAGTGAGAAACGCACTGTCTTGGCGAAAGAAAGCGTTTTTGTACAACTTCATATAAATAGCTGTAACTTTTGATAGAAGACTCAGACAAACATGTTTATGGCTTTATCTTATAGAACTCAAGCTCCCCGTGCTGGGAAAACAGGTTTTGCAGCTGTCTGAGCTAAGATTTCCAAGTTATACACATAATGAAAACCTATACTTTGTTTCGGTCGAGTTCCCCATTCAAATGCATGCAACAGTGAGAAACGCACTGTCTTGGCGAAAGAAAGCGTTTTTGTACAACTTCATATAAATAGCTGTAACTTTTGATAGAAGACTCAGACAAACATGTTTATGGCTTTATCTTATAGAACTCAATATCCCCGTGCTGGGCAAACAGGATTTGCAGCTGTTGGAGCTAAGATTTTCAAGTTATACACATAATGAAAACCTATACTTTGTTTCGGTCGAGTTCCCCATTCAAATGCATGTAACAGTGAGAAACGCACTGTCTTGGCGAAATAAAGCGTTTTTGAACAACTTCATATAAATAGCTGTAACTTTTGATAGAAGACTCAGACAAACATGTTTATGGCTTTATCTTATAGAACTCAAGGTCCCCGTGCTGGGAAAACAGGATTTGCAGCTGTTTGAGCTAAGATTTTCAAGTTATACACATAATGAAAACCTATACTTTGTTTCGGTCGAGTTCCCCATTCAAATGCATGTAACAGTGAGAAACGCACTGTCTTGGCGAAAGAAAGCGTTTTTGTACAACTTCATATAAATAGCTGTAACTTTTGATAGAAGACTCAGACAAACATGTTTATGGCTTTATCTTATAGAACTCAAGGTCCCCGTGCTGGGAAAACAGGTTTTGCAGCTGTTTGAGCTAAGATTTCCAAGTTATACACATAATGAAAACCTATACTTTGTTTCGGTCGAGTTCCCCATTCAAATGCATGTAACAGTGAGAAACGCACTGTCTTGGCGAAAGAAAGCGTTTTTGTACAACTTCATATAAATAGCTGTAACTTTTGATAGAAGACTCAGACAAACATGTTTATGGCTTTATCTTATAGAACTCAAGGTCCCCGTGCTGGGAAAACAGGTTTTGCAGCTGTTTGAGCTAAGATTTCCAAGTGATACACATAATGAAAACCTATACTTTGTTTCGGTCGAGTTCCCCATTCAAATGCATGTAACAGTGAGAAACGCACTGTCTTGGCGAAAGAAAGCGTTTTTGAACAACTTCATATAAATAGCTGTAACTTTTGATAGAAGACTCAGACAAACATGTTTATGGCTTTATCTTATAGAACTCAAGGTCCCCGTGCTGGGAAAACAGGATTTGCAGCTGTTGGAGCTAAGATTTTAAAATTATACACATAATGAAAACCTATACTTTGTTTCGGTCGAGTTCCCCATTCAAATGCATGTAACAGTGAGAAACGCACTGTCTTGGCGAAAGAAAGCGTTTTTGTACAACTTCATATAAATAGCTGTAACTTTTGATAGAAGACTCAGACAAACATGTTTATGGCTTTATCTTATAGAACTCAATATCCCCGTGCTGGGCAAACAGGTTTTGCAGCCGTTTGAGCTAAGATTTTAAAATTATTCACATAATGAAAACCTATACTTTGTTTCGGGCGAGTTCCCCATTCAAATGCATGTAACAGTGAGAAACGCACTGTCTTGGCGAAATAAAGCGTTTTTGAACAACTTCATATAAATAGCTGTAACTTTTGATAGAAGACTCAGACAAACATGTTTATGGCTTTATCTTATAGAACTCAAGGTCCCCGTGCTGGGAAAACAGGATTTGCAGCTGTTGGAGCTAAGATTTTAAAATTATACACATAATGAAAACCTATACTTTGTTTCGGTCGAGTTCCCCATTCAAATGCATGTAACAGTGAGAAACGCACTGTCTTGGCGAAAGAAAGCGTTTTTGTACAACTTCATATAAATAGCTGTAACTTTTGATAGAAGACTCAGACAAACATGTTTATGGCTTTATCTTATAGAACTCAAGGTCCCCGTGCTGGGAAAACAGGATTTGCAGCTGTTGGAGCTAAGATTTTAAAATTATACACATAATGAAAACCTATACTTTGTTTCGGTCGAGTTCCCCATTCAAATGCATGTAACAGTGAGAAACGCACTGTCTTGGCGAAATAAAGCGTTTTTGAACAACTTCATATAAATAGCTGTAACTTTTGATAGAAGACTCAGACAAACATGTTTATGGCTTTATCTTATAGAACTCAAGGTCCCCGTGCTGGGAAAACAGGATTTGCAGCTGTTGGAGCTAAGATTTTAAAATTATACACATAATGAAAACCTATACTTTGTTTCGGTCGAGTTCCCCATTCAAATGCATGTAACAGTGAGAAACGCACTGTCTTGGCGAAAGAAAGCGTTTTTGTACAACTTCATATAAATAGCTGTAACTTTTGATAGAAGACTCAGACAAACATGTTTATGGCTTTATCTTATAGAACTCAAGGTCCCCGTGCTGGGAAAACAGGTTTTGCAGCTGTCTGAGCTAAGATTTCCAATTTATACACATAATGAAAACCTATACTTTGTTTCGGTCGAGTTCCCCATTCAAATGCATGCAACAGTGAGAAACGCACTGTCTTGGCGAAAGAAAGCGTTTTTGTACAACTTCATATAAATAGCTGTAACTTTTGATAGAAGACTCAGACAAACATGTTTATGGCTTTATCTTATAGAACTCAAGGTCCCCGTGCTGGGAAAACAGGATTTGCAGCTGTTGGAGCTAAGATTTTCAAGTTATACACATAATGAAAACCTATACTTTGTTTCGGTCGAGTTCCCCATTCAAATGCATGTAACAGTGAGAAACGCACTGTCTTGGCGAAATAAAGCGTTTTTGTACAACTTCATATAAATAGCTGTAACTTTTGATAGAAGACTCAGACAAACATGTTTATGGCTTTATCTTATAGAACTCAATATCCCCGTGCTGGGCAAACAGGTTTTGCAGCCGTTTGAGCTAAGATTTTAAAATTATTCACATAATGAAAACCTATACTTTGTTTCGGGCGAGTTCCCCATTCAAATGCATGCAACAGTGAGAAACGCACTGTCTTGGCGAAAGAAAGCGTTTTTGTACAACTTCATATAAATAGCTGTAACTTTTGATAGAAGACTCAGACAAACATGTTTATGGCTTTATCTTATAGAACTCAAGGTCCCCGTGCTGGGAAAACAGGTTTTGCAGCTGTTTGAGCTAAGATTTCCAAGTTATACACATAATGAAAACCTATACTTTGTTTCGGTCGAGTTCCCCATTCAAATGCATGTAACAGTGAGAAACGCACTGTCTTGGCGAAATAAAGCGTTTTTGTACAACTTCATATAAATAGCTGTAACTTTTGATAGAAGACTCAGACAAACATGTTTATGGCTTTATCTTATAGAACTCAAGGTCCCCGTGCTGGGAAAACAGGTTTTGCAGCTGTTTGAGCTAAGATTTCCAAGTTATACACATAATGAAAACCTATACTTTGTTTCGGTCGAGTTCCCCATTCAAATGCATGTAACAGTGAGAAACGCACTGTCTTGGCGAAATAAAGCGTTTTTGTACAACTTCATATAAATAGCTGTAACTTTTGATAGAAGACTCAGACAAACATGTTTATGGCTTTATCTTATTAAACTCAAGGTCCCCGTGCTGGGAAAACAGGTTTTGCAGCTGTTTGAGCTAAGATTTCCAAGTTATACACATAATGAAAACCTATACTTTGTTTCGGTCGAGTTCCCCATTCAAATGCATGTAACAGTGAGAAACGCACTGTCTTGGCGAAAGAAAGCGTTTTTGTACAACTTCATATAAATAGCTGTAACTTTTGATAGAAGACTCAGACAAACATGTTTATGGCTTTATCTTATAGAACTCAAGGTCCCCGTGCTGGGAAAAAAGAACAGGTTTTGCAGCCATTTGAGCTAAGATTTTAAAATTATTCACATAATGAAAACCTATACTTTGTTTCGGGCGAGTTCCCCATTCAAATGCATGCAACAGTGAGAAACGCACTGTCTTGGCGAAATAAAGCGTTTTTGAACAACTTCATATAAATAGCTGTAACTTTTGATAGAAGATTCGGATACACATGTTTATGGCTTTATCTTATAGAACTCAAGGTCCCCGTGCTGGGAAAACAGGATTTGCAGCTGTTGGAGCTAAGATTTTCAAGTTATACACATAATGAAAACCTATACTTTGTTTCGGTCGAGTTCCCCATTCAAATGCATGTAACAGTGAGAAACGCACTGTCTTGGCGAAATAAAGCGTTTTTGAACAACTTCATATAAATCGCTGTAACTTTTGATAGAAGACTCAGACAAACATGTTTATGGCTTTATCTTATAGAACTCAAGGTCCCCGTGCTGGGAAAACAGGTTTTGCAGCTGTTTGAGCTAAGATTTCCAAGTTATACACATAATGAAAACCTATACTTTGTTTCGGTCGAGTTCCCCATTCAAATGCATGTAACAGTGAGAAACGCACTGTCTTGGCGAAATAAAGCGTTTTTGAACAACTTCATATAAATCGCTGTAACTTTTGATAGAAGACTCGGACAAACATGTTTATGGCTTTATCTTATAGAACTCAAGGTCCCCGTGCTGGGAAAACAGGATTTGCAGCTGTTTGAGCTAAGATTTCCAAGTTATACACATAATGAAAACCTATACTTTGTTTCGGTCGAGTTCCCCATTCAAATGCATGTAACAGTGAGAAACGCACTGTCTTGGCGAAAGAAAGCGTTTTTGTACAACTTCATATAAATCGCTGTAACTTTTGATAGAAGACTCAGACAAACATGTTTATGGCTTTATCTTATAGAACTCAAGCTCCCCGTGCTGGGAAAACAGGATTTGCAGCTGTTGGAGCTAAGATTATCAAGTTATACACATAATGAAAACCTATACTTTGTTTCGGTCGAGTTCCCCATTCAAATGCATGTAACAGTGAGAAACGCACTGTCTTGGCGAAAGAAAGCGTTTTTGTACAACTTCATATAAATAGCTGTAACTTTTGATAGAAGACTCAGACAAACATGTTTATGGCTTTATCTTATAGAACTCAAGGTCCCCGTGCTGGGAAAAAAGAACAGGTTTTGCAGCCATTTGAGCTAAGATTTTAAAATTATTCACATAATGAAAACCTATACTTTGTTTCGGGCGAGTTCCCCATTCAAATGCATGCAACAGTGAGAAACGCACTGTCTTGGCGAAATAAAGCGTTTTTGAACAACTTCATATAAATAGCTGTAACTTTTGATAGAAGACTCAGACAAACATGTTTATGGCTTTATCTTATAGAACTCAAGGTCCCCGTGCTGGGAAAACAGGATTTGCAGCTGTTGGAGCTAAGATTTTCAAGTTATACACATAATGAAAACCTATACTTTGTTTCGGTCGAGTTCCCCATTCAAATGCATGTAACAGTGAGAAACGCACTGTCTTGGCGAAATAAAGCGTTTTTGAACAACTTCATATAAATCGCTGTAACTTTTGATAGAAGACTCAGACAAACATGTTTATGGCTTTATCTTATAGAACTCAAGGTCCCCGTGCTGGGAAAACAGGTTTTGCAGCTGTTTGAGCTAAGATTTCCAAGTTATACACATAATGAAAACCTATACTTTGTTTCGGGCGAGTTCCCCATTCAAATGCATGCAACAGTGAGAAACGCACTGTCTTGGCGAAAGAAAGCGTTTTTGTACAACTTCATATAAATAGCTGTAACTTTTGATAGAAGACTCAGACAAACATGTTTATGGCTTTATCTTATAGAACTCAAGGTCCCCGTGCTGGGAAAACAGGTTTTGCAGCTGTTTGAGCTAAGATTTCCAAGTTATACACATAATGAAAACCTATACTTTGTTTCGGTCGAGTTCCCCATTCAAATGCATGTAACAGTGAGAAACGCACTGTCTTGGCGAAATAAAGCGTTTTTGTACAACTTCATATAAATAGCTGTAACTTTTGATAGAAGACTCAGACAAACATGTTTATGGCTTTATCTTATTAAACTCAAGGTCCCCGTGCTGGGAAAACAGGTTTTGCAGCTGTTTGAGCTAAGATTTCCAAGTTATACACATAATGAAAACCTATACTTTGTTTCGGTCGAGTTCCCCATTCAAATGCATGTAACAGTGAGAAACGCACTGTCTTGGCGAAAGAAAGCGTTTTTGTACAACTTCATATAAATAGCTGTAACTTTTGATAGAAGACTCAGACAAACATGTTTATGGCTTTATCTTATAGAACTCAAGGTCCCCGTGCTGGGAAAAAAGAACAGGTTTTGCAGCCATTTGAGCTAAGATTTTAAAATTATTCACATAATGAAAACCTATACTTTGTTTCGGGCGAGTTCCCCATTCAAATGCATGCAACAGTGAGAAACGCACTGTCTTGGCGAAATAAAGCGTTTTTGAACAACTTCATATAAATAGCTGTAACTTTTGATAGAAGACTCAGACAAACATGTTTATGGCTTTATCTTATAGAACTCAAGGTCCCCGTGCTGGGAAAACAGGATTTGCAGCTGTTGGAGCTAAGATTTTCAAGTTATACACATAATGAAAACCTATACTTTGTTTCGGTCGAGTTCCCCATTCAAATGCATGTAACAGTGAGAAACGCACTGTCTTGGCGAAATAAAGCGTTTTTGAACAACTTCATATAAATCGCTGTAACTTTTGATAGAAGACTCAGACAAACATGTTTATGGCTTTATCTTATAGAACTCAAGGTCCCCGTGCTGGGAAAACAGGTTTTGCAGCTGTTTGAGCTAAGATTTCCAAGTTATACACATAATGAAAACCTATACTTTGTTTCGGTCGAGTTCCCCATTCAAATGCATGTAACAGTGAGAAACGCACTGTCTTGGCGAAAGAAAGCGTTTTTGTACAACTTCATATAAATAGCTGTAACTTTTGATAGAAGACTCAGACAAACATGTTTATGGCTTTATCTTATAGAACTCAAGCTCCCCGTGCTGGGAAAACAGGATTTGCAGCTGTTGGAGCTAAGATTTTCAAGTTATACACATAATGAAAACCTATACTTTGTTTCGGTCGAGTTCCCCATTCAAATGCATGTAACAGTGAGAAACGCACTGTCTTGGCGAAAGAAAGCGTTTTTGTACAACTTCATATAAATAGCTGTAACTTTTGATAGAAGACTCAGACAAACATGTTTATGGCTTTATCTTATAGAACTCAAGGTCCCCGTGCTGGGAAAACAGGATTTGCAGCTGTTGGAGCTAAGATTATCAAGTTATACACATAATGAAAACCTATACTTTGTTTCGGTCGAGTTCCCCATTCAAATGCATGTAACAGTGAGAAACGCACTGTCTTGGCGAAAGAAAGCGTTTTTGTACAACTTCATATAAATAGCTGTAACTTTTGATAGAAGACTCAGACAAACATGTTTATGGCTTTATCTTATAGAACTCAAGGTCCCCGTGCTGGGAAAACAGGATTTGCAGCTGTTGGAGCTAAGATTTTCAAGTTATACACATAATGAAAACCTATACTTTGTTTCGGTCGAGTTCCCCATTCAAATGCATGTAACAGTGAGAAACGCACTGTCTTGGCGAAATAAAGCGTTTTTGAACAACTTCATATAAATAGCTGTAACTTTTGATAGAAGACTCAGACAAACATGTTTATGGCTTTATCTTATAGAACTCAAGGTCCCCGTGATGGGAAAACAGGTTTTGCAGCTGTTGGAGCTAAGATAAAGCCATAAACATGTGTATCCGAGTCTTCTATCAAAAGTTACAGCTATTTATATGAAGTTGTACAAAAACGCTTTATTTCGCCAAGACAGTGCGTTTCTCACTGTTACATGCATTTGAATGGGGAACTCGACCGAAACAAAGTATAGGTTTTCATTATGTGTATAACTTGAAAATCTTAGCTCAAATAGCTGCAAATCCTGTTTTCCCAGCACGGGGATATTGAGTTCTATAAGATAAAGCCATAAACATGTTTGTCTGAGTCTTCTATCAAAAGTTACAGCTATTTATATGAAGTTGTACAAAAACGCTTTCTTTCGCCAAGACAGTGCGTTTCTCACTGTTACATGCATTTGAATGGGGAACTCGACCGAAACAAAGTATAGGTTTTCATTATGTGT